>NC_056739.1:1703348072-1703388131 GCF_019279795.1 Protopterus annectens | reverse complement strand
TTACAGCTACGGTGGCACACCCCTCTGCTGATGTTCTGTATCACCTCTGAGCCACTCCTCGGTGTTATAGCACTGCGCCGTATGGTACATCCTTCATCCGGCGGGACGTTTGTGATTCAGTATTACCTGCCTCCTTTGCATGGCATTGACTACTAATTCATAGTTACCACGCCAACACTGACGCAGACCCTTAGCAACCCTTGCACCTTGGTTGTGGTGTACCATGCATACCATTGCGTATTATGGTGACATCCTGATTTGTATTACATTGCGATTTTATGACATTTGTATATATTTTCTATGCGTTCCTGTTTGCGCACACATGGCCTGCGGTTGTACTGTGCGTTACTGTGGATATGACATTAAATGTTATTTTTTAGGTGTTGTGCATCTTTTCTTATGCCATTGGCTGTGTATTTAGCCATTGGCATATGTTAACTTTGTAATACATGAGTCTGGTCCGCTTCCATAGCTCCGATGTTCTATTTGGGAAAATGTAAACTGTGTTTTTTGGTTTACATTTCCGTGGGCTTGCACTACGCCTGCACCACTTCATGAATCGCTATGTGCCTTCATTTGCATGGTGCGACACTGCGCATGGGGTGATTAGCATACCTTGGGGCTGCGCAGTTCTGGCGTATGCCAGTAGTGCACGTGGAATTGGATCGTACCTGAATTGCTCAGCGGCCATATTTGGCGTTATAGCGCCTATGCTACGCCTGGCGCAAGCTTCATGAATCCTGGGGTCTATTTTTCAAGAAAAATAGAATTTTCATTAGATGTGTCAGTTATACCATTTTTGCTATTTTATGATTTTCACGTGTGTTATGGCTATAGATGAGTATCCCAAGTGATAAGTGAAGCCATGTGGATAATAACATATTTTCATAAATTAAAAGCTGATGCACATAGATATGTGTATGAATATGTAATAAATGTGTGCATATACATATAGTGTGCGTATGTATGCATGTATGGGTCTACTTCTAAATTTCAAAGTTTGAAAACCTCGAATTTCTTATGGTCGAGACCATAAGATTGAAGTTTTGAAACTTCGAGATGTAAATTAAAAAAAATAAATAAAACAAATTTTTTTTATGTTTTACAGGGGAGCAAGATCCCATATACCCCCACACCCCCTGCTAATTAAATATATCAACTCTGAGCGCACTACAGTGAGGAAAATGGTAAATATACCATTCCATGCTGTATGGCCATCTCCATTTTAAACGGTTCAAAGTTTCAAAACTTCACTTTTATGGTCTCGACCATAAGAAGTTCGAAGTTTTGAAACTTCGAAATTTAGAAGAAGACCCATATGTATATCTCCTTTGTATAATGGATATATCTTTAAGACACTTTTAATCTAATGCAGATTTAATGTAAAACACACTTGGTCAAACACATTATATGTAGAACTTACACAGCAAATACTTCTCCAAAACTTTTTTTTTGTGTGGGAGCAAACTCCACACCACCTTAAATATCCTGACTCCAGACTTGCACAACTGGGGACAAAAAAAAGAGAACTTCTCTCACAGTGAATCCCTGCATATGCACAAACAGAAATGTCTAGAGAAAGAGATGCAGTGTAACAGGGGTTAGCATGGCACAAATACTGATCATGCGTCGTAAATCTCTTGTATACAAGTTCCCTATCATTGATTGATCTGAATGCAGATGTTTGACAGATTTGTGAAGTCAGCAGTGTTCAGGGATTATGCCCTTTTTCTCTAGGGATTGTGTAATCTGAGTTGGTATATGTAATTAGCAGAAGGTGTGGAGTATTGGGGGGGGGGGCTTGCCCCTCTTCAAAAAAACATTGATTTCTGTTTTTCTTGTTCCGCGGATTAGCCTTTGGGCATGAGCAGTGGTGTGTCGATGTTTGTTCTAAATGTGCCGACATTAGTGACACACTTCAGATGACAAAGCAGATGGTTGACAGATTTGCAAAGTCAACAGCCCTCAGGGTAGGGAAATATGCTCTTTTAGATAGACATTGTGCGATCTCTGAGTTAGTGTATATAATTTGTAGGAGGTGTGGGGCACAAGGGAGCTTGCCTCCTTCTGAAAACACTGTTTTCTTTTTTGCAAGTTCTGAGGATTATTCTCTGGGTATGAGCAGTAGGGTGTCAACATTAGTCGTTCTAACTGTGCTGACATTAGTGCCGTCTACACTCCGGAGGTTTTATAAGACAGTAGAGTAATATAATATGTATAAAATTTGTGTCTACACATAACTGAATTAATGTAGCTTGTTGCCAAGACTAATACTGTAATGTAGAACATAAGGGGGCAATAAAAGTTGGGATCCAAATGCTATATTTGTTTCCTGCCCATATTACTGCGATGTTCTTCATCTCACATTGCTGCAGTCCTTACTTATGGGTAGTCCGCTGTCCTCGGTCGGCCCGAATACCAAAGTATTAGGCTGACGTCGGTCATGGGCGCACAGCCCTGACATCAGAGCGTCAGGGTATAAAAGCGCATGACCGACGTCATATCCTCAGTCTTTTTTGCCGCATGGTCCGATGCAGAAGCAGCGTTGCAAGTGCCGTTCGGCTTTCTGAAATTTTTCGTTTTCAGAGTTTCAGACATACCAAGTTGGGCTAAGTACCCGTAGAGCATTTTTTTTTCTTGCCTCAGTTATTTACGGATGTCAGAAAAAGTGAATAATTGTATTTCTTGTGGGAAGCAGATACCGCATAGGGATTACCACTTTGTATCCCTTGCTTGGGACGGAGCACACGTAGTTGGGTGTCTGTTTTGTGCTAGGTTTAATAAGCGCACTATTAAGAGAAGGCTAGATTGCGCTAGGTTAGTCTTTGGCAAACGGTGTAATTATATTATGCCGTCGGATCCTCCGGCGCCGCTTCCTAAGAAGCGTAAAGACAAATCTGTAAAGCCTAGGCAGGATGATTCGTCCATTTCGGACGCCGGTCCTTTAGAGACTGCAGTGGAACAGGTGGGTCCGGCTGAAGTTTCTGTTGAGTCTCAGGGGAAACCTTGATTTTACAGGATGTGGCCTCACAGGAGTCAGGTCAGGCTGAAGGGGCCTCTCAGGTTACTATTCTCCCTTCTTTGCCTAAGGGGTTAGGCCTTCTGCTACTGTTTCTAGGGCTCCTTCTAAGGGCAGGTCTGTTTTGCCTTCTTCTGGAGTTAGTTCTGGTTCTTCAGGGTCTGTACCTAAGAAGCATATGCTTAAAATGGCAGAAGATTTGATTACTTTAATTAGAGGTTCCATGCCCCCTCCTGATAAGAGGCCCAGGGTAGAGCCAGAGTTGGAAATTTTGGAGCAGGCCACAGATGATTCTGAGTCTTCGGCTGAAGATATTCAAGATTTTCCTCCTTATTCGGATTCCGATGCAGAGGATTCTACTCCTTCTGCTTCCCCTCCAGAGGATTTTTTCATTTTCAGAAACCTTACACTCTATGAGGGAACATTTAAGTGGGAAGGACAGGATTACTCAGTTTCCAGAAAGAGGCTTAGAGAGTTCTTGTTTTTACCACAGCATAGACCCTTGGCTATTCCTCCTGTTTTGGATGTTGTTCAGGATGTTTTTGAGGCCTCATTTTAATCCAGATTCTATGCCTCCTGCACCAGTTAAACCGGACAGGTATTATAGGGTACCTGAGGCTCATAAATACCTATATAAGAGTCCTAGGGCGGACCCAGAAACTATTAGTCAGGGGCCTAAGGGTGTTAGGGCTTCTGTTGTAAAGAATCCGGTTCCTCTAGATAAGGAAGCTAGAGCTTTGGACAGATGGGGTAAGAAGGTGTACACCTCTTCTACTTTAGCAATGAGGGCTTTAAATTGCCAGTTTCATATGTTGAAATATCAGAATTTCCTCCTTTCTCAGCTAAAATCTAAAGTGGATGCTTTGGCAGAGGGCATAGAGTGTAAAGAATTGCAAGATTTGGTGCATGTTTCTGAACAGGTGGGGAAACATTCTTTGCAGTGTGGTTTTGATGCTTTGCAGGCTTCTTCTAGAGTGGCTGCCACTGGTTCAGTTCTTCGTAGGCATGCCTGGCTTAAGGATCAGAATTTATCTGAGCATGTTAAGTCTAATTCTGGATGCCCTTTACAGTCGAAGTTTTGTTTGGTCCTCTTGTGGAGTCTGTTTTGAAGAAATGGAGGACAAGGCTAAGTCTATGCAGACTGTTAAAGATTTTTGCAGGCTCAACCTCCTAAGTTTAGTAGAAATTGGCCTGCTAAGGGGTGGGCGTACCCTTCTTCTGATTCCCAGTCTAGGGGTAGATCTAGGCGTGGTAGGGGCAGAGCTCAGAGTACCTTTAGGCCTAGAACATGGAGTTCGCCTGCTCAATCTGCTGGTGAGGGTAGGGGCCAGTCCTTTCGTAAACAGGCCCAATGACCTGCATTTTCAGCTGCCAGATTCTTCTTGCCTGGCAGCTCCTTTGGGAGGAAAGCTAGCTCTCTTCAAGCAAAATTGGTTTTAATCACCCAAGACAAATGGGTGTTGGACATTATAAACAAAGGTTACAAGTTTTATTTCCATACATTGCCTCCTTTCAAAGGTATGCCTGACATTCCTCCTCGGCAAAGGATGGAGGCTCACAAACAGATTTCATTACTTCTTCACATGGGAGCTATACAGCCAGTACCTCCTTCAGAAGTGGGTCTAGGGTTTTATTCCCGCCTGTTTCTAGTACCAAAGAAAGGGAGCACGTGGAGACCGATTTTGGATTTATCTCTCCTCAACACTTATTTGGACATTCCAATGTTCAAAATGTTGACATTACAACAGCTTTTGCCTCTGCTGGGAAAAGATCACTGGATGGTAACTCTGGATCTAAAAGAGGCTTATCTTCATGTTCCTATCAGGTCCAGTTGCAGGAAGTACCTGCGTTTTCGAGCTGGGAATTTACATTATCAGTTCTCTGCATTGCCCTTTGGCTTATCTACTGCGCCCAGAGTGTTCACAAAGGTTCTGGCTCCAGTGATAGCCTTTTTCAGGATGGAAGGAATACAAATTTATCCTTATTTGGACGATTGCACAAGACAAGGACGAGCTTCTTCAGCATCTACAGTATGTGATGGTAGTGTTAAGATGCCTAGGGTATTCTGTGAACGAAACAAAGTCCAGTCTAGTACCCTCTCAGGACATGTGCTTTCTGGGTGTGAGACTGAATACAGCTTCCCAGATGGCCTTTTTGACCCCGGACAAACAGAAAAGTCTTTCACTTTATTTCCATCAAATGTCTCCACAGTCCAGGCTGACTGCAAGGACAGTCCTTCAAGCCTTGGGGTACATGGCATCTTGTATTCTGGTGCTTCCCAATGCCAAATTGCATATGAGGAAGCTTCAATGGTATCTCAAAAATCTATGGACACAACACTGCCAGGATCTAGACACTGTCATTCAGATAATACCTTGCATTCAGAAGGAATTTTTGTGGTGGGCTCAGGAATGTCACCTAAACAAGGGACTCTCTGTGACCCGACCAGAGGCGAGTCAGATTCTAACGACGGATGCCTCGGACAAGGCTTGGGGAGCACACCTCAATGGAAAATGGGTGCAAGACACGTGGCCTGCCAAACTTCAACATTTGCATATCAACTTGAAGGAGATGTTAGCAGTACAATTTGCATTGATGGCTTTCAAGGATTTACTTCACCCAGGGCAGGTGTTGATTCTAACAGACAACACAACTGTCATGTGGTACATCAGCAAGCAAGGGGAACTCATTCTGCCCTCTTTGCAGACAAGCGATGATTTTGTGGGAGACAGCTCTCAGTTACAACCTCAATCTTCAGGCAAGATTTCTACCAGGAGCACAGAACTCCTTAGCAGATGTATTGAGCAGACAAATAGTGGATCCTCACGAGTGGAAATTGATCCTCAGGTATTTCAAAAGTTGACAGTGTCATGGGGAACTCCAGACATAGATCTGTTCGCTTCTCCACTAAATTACCAGTTGCCAAAGTTTTGCACAAAAGGTTTCATCCCACAGCTTGGAAGGTGGACGCTCTGTCATTCAGTTGGAACAATCTTCATGTATATGCCTTTCCACCTCTACCTCTTCTGCCCAAGGTTCTCTTGAAGGCCAGACAAGACAAGCCATCCATGATCCTGATAGCACCGATTGGCCTCGACAGCACTGGTACCCACTACTGAGGAGTTTGGTCCGAGAGCCTCCATGGCCTCTGCCTTTGATTCCACACCTTTTGTCTCAGGAGGGCAATCACTTTCTCAATGTCAGAATTCAGTCTCTGCATCTAACGGCCTGGCATATTCTGTTTTAGATTCTGGAGGTTCTCAGCTTCCACAACAAGTTTTGAATGTTATTTTGGAGGCCAGGAGGCCTAGTACAAGGAAAGTTTATGCTGATAAATGGAGGAGATTTTTATTTGGAGCAAAGGGAAGGACTTTGATGTTTCCAGGCCTAATTTGAGTGCTTCCTTACAATATCTTACTGAGTTATTAGACAAAGGTTTGTCCTTCTCCTCCATAAAAGTTCATGCTGCAGCCATTTCAAGCTAATTATGACTGTGACCCTCCTTTATTCTCTCATCCTTTGTTTAAGCAGTTTCTCAGAGGGCAAAGAACATAAGACCCACGTACAGCTCCTACTCCTGCTTGGGATCTCAATTTTGTGTTGGAAAAGCTTACTCTACAACCTTTTGAGCCTGCAGCTACTGCCGAGTTAAAGTATTTGTCATGGAAAACTGCTTTTTTGTTGGCCATTACTTCTGCAAGAAGGGTTTCTGAATTACAGGCCCTTATGGCAGTGGAGCCTTTCTTGATTTTTCATAAGGATAGGGTATCTTTGCGTACTAATCCTTCCTTTATGCCTAAAGTGGTTTCTAGTGTGGCCTTAAACCAAACTATTCATTTGCCTACTTTTTATGCAAATCCTCAAAATAAAGGGAGAAGATTTTGCATACTTTGGATATTCACAGGCAGTTGCGTTATTATTTGAGCAGAACCAAGGAGTTCAGACAGTCTCAGCAGTTGTTTGTTTCTTTTGCTTTGGGTTCACAGGGTAGACCTGTTTCAAAACAAACTATTTCTAAATGGATTGGGTTTTGTATTTCTTTTGTTATTCCCATCATGGTAAGGAGATTCCGACTGGAATCAGACCTCATTCCACTAGAGCTACTGCAACTTCTACTGCCTTTCTAAGGGGGGTAGTTACAAAGGATATTTTGGAAGCAGCCACTTGGAGTTCAGTACATACTTTTTCTAAACATTACCACCTTCCTCTTTATTCTAAGTCTAGGGCTGGATTTGCCACTGCAATATTACAGGGCATTTTAGCAGCCCCTAATGCTTTATGATTTTGCCAACCTCCCTTTCCCGTTGCTTTGGGATTCTACCCATAAGTAAGGACTGCAGCAATGTGAGATGAAGAACATAGTACAGTTTTGTACCTACCATAAATGTAGATGTTCGAAGATCCACATTACTGCAGTCCAATTTTCCCTCCCTCCTTCCCCCTCTGTAGCTTAGCATGGTTATATGGTTTGGGTGATGGCTGTAGTTGGGCATATCTTTTGGGAAGGTACTCTGTTTTTTGGCTGTGACCTTTCTTTTAGGGCCTTCTGACATCTGGGGCAAGAAAAGACTGAGGATATGACGTTGGTCATGCGCTTTTATACCCTGACGCTTTGATGTCAGGGCTGTGCGCCCATGACCGACGTCAGCCTAATACTTTGGTATTCGGGCCGACCGAGGACAGCGGACTACCCATAAGTAAGGACTGCAGCAATGTGGATCTTTGAACATCTACATTTATGGTAGGTACAAAACTGTACTTTTTGCACTGACTACAGTACTTTTTTTTTTTTTTTTTGTAATTGATGAAGTATCTTGTATGTAACTAATTGTTTAAACTTTAATAGTCCTGCAGGTCCAGATCTGTCCTAACAAAATTTTACATAAGTAACCAATAGGTCACAGTAACACATGTTGATTTATGATATTACAAAATTTATATTTCTGTAAAATGATCCTACTTATGACGGCAGTAAGAATTTTCCAGATAGGAGGAAGTACATAAAACTTTCTTAACACCTGTTTTTTAAGGATCACCACAGTTCAGGAAAAGTGCACTTAATCCCTTGTTTTTACAGATCTTTGCCAGTAAGACTATAGAGACTCCACATCTGAGGAGATCTAGTTTGTAATCCTCAACCATTAAAACAGAAATGCCAGCTTTTAAGCTCTTCAACATAGATAAAACTTTCCCAGGCTACAGCTCCCTCATAAACCACAATCCCTGTGCTTTAGTGACCTGTATCTGAAAGCCTGGGCCCAGGTTAAGAACTCTGTATTGGGTCTCAAGGTCAGAAGTCTTGATATTTGAGCCTTTGTGTATAAAAGCTTTGAAATCGGTGCTTTGGCTTGGTGAGGAAGGCTGTCTTTAGTCCTTTGTCCATGTTTTTGCCTTGAGTCAATGTCAAGCCCTAGGTGTAGACATCTGTACTGTTGCCAGTCTTCACCCCAGTGTTGTAACTTCATTGCATTGACTTCACTACTGATCTTACCCAGAGACCATTTCCGTCATGCAGCTGAGCCTGAAAAATCTTCTAGGCACTGGGTCAGAAGGCCACCAGTAAAAAAAACTTTCAGGGAGCATGGGCTTGTTTGCCTGTAAACTCCTCTTCTGCCACCTTTCCCAAGGAGGCCTCCTACAAGGTAGTTTAAGAAGTAATACATCTGTTTACCCTTGAAGGCACTTTAGCCAGTCATAGGCACTGTTGACAAGGCTGATTCCTCAGTCACCCTCTAGATGACCCCAAGTTTAAGTTAATGCAGGAGAAAGTGGCTTGTCAAAATCTTACCTTATCAGCCACAGAGAAAGTTGTGCAGGAGGCCTTCAGGTCTCCCCTTGCACCTATCTGGGAGCTCCTCTCCATTGAAGCACAGGCAAATCCTGATGTGGTGCCCTCTGATCACAGAATGATGATGAAGATGCTCTAGGTCCTGTAAGACCGGAATTGTTGGATAAATAGTCATGCAGTGGACTCTAATGCTGCTGCTGTAGCAATGACAAAGTCAAAGAAACCCACAGATCCCAGAGGTGTATCGTTCACAGAAGGAGCCAAGGGAAATGGACCACATCATAAAGTGGGTCCATATGTTGTCAACATTTTCACTCAACTTGTGTACCTGGTAAATAAGCACCCTAAGCTTCCAATATTCCATCCTGTTTGAGATGTCCAGTGTGTTAGGGAGGGTGTCTGATTCAAAGCAGTGTATGAAGGTCATCACTTGTGCATCTACCTTTTCTTCCTTTGAGTAATCTCACTATTCACCTCTTCCGTAATGCAGCAGATGGTGCAGGAAGGGCTGCAGGCACTGAACTATTAGTCATGTGCTGGAGTAACCGTATGCCATCTTGTATGGCTGCACCAGGACTTCTCGGGAGAATATCAAGGTGTCCTTCCTTAATACTCTGTTTGGTGGCTCTGATCTTTTCAGGTTACAAGTTCAAAGCAAAAGGGGGAGAATAAAACGAAGGGGAAAATCTAACGGGTGCTGGCATAAAGTTGGTCTTGTCTCTTATCTAGGATTTCTGGGATGCAGAAAAAGCTGAGAGTGACAGAGATCTTAGTCATTTTATTAATTCATTCACATCTGTTTACCAGTACAGTCTGCTGGCTGAGGTGCCTGTTGTCATTTGAGGTCTGGGGAGAAAAACAGTGCAATACATAACACTGAGTACTGGTGATAATGTAATGTAGTATTGCAAAGTAATCCTAACCTTTACAATGTAATTCTCACAACATTATCAAACCGATAAAATTTGAATTTTTAAACCATGAAATAGTTGTAGAATAACTATGACTTAAAAATCACAAACAGAGGTCGAATTCCACCAGTGGTAACCAGATCATTTGTTCTTTGCCAACAGAATGAGCACTTTCGTCTTGAATAACAATACTTCATCAGATTGAATTTTTATCGGTTACAGTTTGTCATTGTAGCTAGGTGACAGAGATTACACTAACAGGCAAAGGTACTGGGAGTAATGATGATTTGGGGAACTAGAATATGGAAGAGGTTAGCAGACTCCATGTGTAGCTACAGTCGACAGAGTGGAGTCTGTCTGAATAATTTGGACTGGTTAGGTGGGAATGGCACATTGTCGGTGTCATTATGATTGAAAGTAATGCCAAAGTTTTGTTTGGAAGGGTTTTCTGTTTTATTCTGTGGTTCCAGGGAGTGGTGTTCATAGTTTTACTATGGTTCCAGGGAGTGGTGTTCATAGTTTTACTACAATTGCGGGATAGGAGTTCCTGAAATGATTTATGATTTTATGAGCAAGTTTTATTGATGTTGAGTAGGTCTTGGAGAGGGAGAGTATATTGCTGTACACAAATTTTGATGTTTGGTTGCTTGTTGGGTTTATAAAGGATATTCTGTATTTTTAACTGGTTAAATGCCAATGTGTTCCATAGATGTTTATCATACTGATCACTGCTGCAGTAGCCTTGTTACATGGGTTATATCCTGCCAAGGATACAACAGCAACCAGCTTCCAAAGCTTCAGAGCACCTTCCATGAGCCCAAACTGCTAGACCGTTTTGAGCTAAGCTGATTAAAACACAAGCTTGGGCACCAAGCCCTTCAGAACTTTACTGCTGTTGAAGAGTACACTCCTCTGAGGCTTTTGAGGGTTGATGGTTAGCTTGTGTCTTTGGGAGGGAAAATACTTCCATTTTAATAATTTTGTTTAATATTTAACTTTCCTTTTAAGGAAAGCTGTTTTTAAAGCTAAGCGTTTGTGTTTTTAACAGACTGTCACAAGACTGTATACTGTACTTGGGAGAAGTCTTTTTTCCCTGCCAATTTAAAAGTTGTTTAAAGCAACCGAAAAAATTTTTTTCTGTGGAGAAATTGTTTATTTTTCTTTGTGGGCCTGTAAAAGTTTTTAAAGTGCTTTTTTCTTTGTGTGCAAAAAGTAACTCGTTTTTGTTTTAACTATTTGTTGCTTGTTTTCCCTGGGGAAGAGGCACTATTTTCAGCTTGACCATGGAGCAATCTGCTAGTCCGACAATCGGTCCTTCCAGTCACAAAAAAGAAAGTTATGCAAACAGCCTTTGCTGTCACAGCAGGCTAGGAATTTGCCTCAACCATAGGTGGGTGATTCTACTTTGACCATTAGTTGTACCTTGGACCATTCCTCTTTCCACCCGGATCCCTCTGGCATAGCACCTACAGCCACTATGGGCTGGGAGTTAGCAAAGTCCTCTCCGGCTCTATGGGTTCCCTCAGAGGGTAAATGACAGGTACTCTTGTTGATTCTGGGAGAGTGAACAGGGCAGGCTTCCCTGTTTTGCCCAGAATGTTGTGCCCATCTCTGGGGAATTTGCTGTTGTCCTTAATAACACTGCTGGTCCCATTTTTCCTGTCAAAAAGAAACAGAAAACTAAAACTGTATCTACCCCTGAAATTTCCTTAGACAGGAGTAGTTTACTGGGTCTGGCTCAAAGTTTAATTCAGGCTATCAATCTTCTTGTAAAGTAGTTTCCGGTAAAAAAAAAAAAAAAAAGATACCTCCTTTCCTGAAGAGTCAAAATCCTGAATCTGGACAGGAGGTTGAAGGGACCGATACAGGATTTTTTTCCTCAGTTTCTGATTCAGACTTGCAGCTGAGCTTGGTTTCTGACTGCGGTACTTTTCCGTTAATGGGGCAGCAGGCAAAATGTGTGGTTGATGTGAAATCAGTGCTGCTTATTTTTTTCTGGTTTTAAATTCGGGTTCCTTGTCAAAGTATTATTCATGTTACCAGTTCTCATTACTTCTTATTTTACTGTTGTGTTCTGCTTTGATTTTTGCTTTGTTGTCACAGTGCTAATGATTTCTCCTCGCAAGTCAGTGCTGCTGATTTTACTGTGGGGTTATGCTTTTAATGTGGGCTTGGTTCTCACAGCAGTACTGATTTCTCCTCGCATGTCACTGATGCTTATTTTCCGGTTGTATTCTGCTTTTATTTTTGCCTTTGACTGGTGCTTATTTAGTTGTATTTTGCTTTTAATTTTCACTTTCTTGTGGGACTGCTCGTCATTTCGTTAAAATTAGTGCCACTTGCACACGCACACTGTTAGGAAGATTCCCTGTCACTTCCTAAATAGGGAGTAAATCAAAGAGCTTCTATTCTGAAAAAGTAAGGAAGTGGTCATGTTTACCAGGAGTGGCTGATTTCTAATGGTGACTGTCTTAATATTTGTAATGGTGTGACTCATTTCTGTCAACCTGCAGACAGTGAAAATGGGGACAAAGACCTTTGAAAAATATGAGCATGTGGTGAAAATGCCAACTTCTAATGGGGACAAAGGGCTTTGGGGAAAAAGGAACATTGTGTGAAAATGTCAAGATGAAATTAGGATAAAGTTTGCAGGAAGTTTTACAGCTACATTTCGTGGCAACATTTATGCTTGCTGCCAATGCTGCCCGCTAACAGAAAAGTACCCTGACTCTCCATGTGGGGTGTTCCTTCTCTTGGAGTGCCTAGAATGTGCTAGTCTTTTTTCAGTGGAAGAATATTGCAGTTTCTCACTCCCTAAGAAAATATTATGAGTAGTTAGAATTCCCAGAGCCTGTACCCGTTCCTCTGGAGTTGTTTACCTTGGAGGGAGAGTGTGTTTCTGCTTGCAATTTTCCTGACAATCGGCCAGCAGCCCCTAAAAAGGCAGATAGTGAGTATAAAGTTCCTCAGTCTTAAGTTTTTAGGCACTCATTCCAAACCTGATCTAGCAGCTATAGGTTTAGTTAATCCTTTTGCTGCTAAACAGTTAATTCCAATCCTACTGTTTCTGATAAGGATGGGAGGATTATTTTGAAGTATGGGGAAAAGTGTATGCTTCTGCAACTTTGATTTTCAGAAATTTAAATTGTCAGGCTCTTATGTTAAAATGTGTCCTGATCAATTGTAAAAGTATGAGGAATGTTTTGTCTGGCTTCTTGTGAAAAAAATCTGTTTTTTAATTTAATTTCTTCTATTCAAATCAATACTCAGTGTGTGATGACTCTGATATTACTTCCAGGGCTATGGCCAACTGGTACTGTTTTAAGGTGGTTCATGTGGCTGCAAAAAGATATTTTAAATTCTCTTTTGGACAAAGATTTAGTGTTTGGCCCCTCTGCTGCAGAGGTGATCAAAAAGTGTGAAAGGGGTCCGCTGGTTCAAGGAATCTCTAAGATTTTTCAGCCCTCCTTTTCCAAATTTTCCAAGGGGTTCTCTAACTGTCCATCCAGTTTTGGTAAGAAACAAAATAGTCTCAACAAAATGTAGGTAATCAGATGATTAAGAAGAAATGACCGAGATTCCAAGCATTCTGGAAACTCCAAAAACCAAGAATAGTCCAATAAGTCAGAATGACTATTTTTTTTTCTTTCTTTCAGAAAGTCTGAATCTTTACCTTTCTCCTTGGCAACAGGCAGCTTCAGACAAATGGGTTCTGAAGATCATTCGTCAAGGTTACAGATGGCAGTGGGAGGAAATTCCTCCTTTCGGGGAGGGGTGTAATTCCTCATCCTCCAGACCAGACTCTCTGTTAATGCCTGTCTGTCAAATGCTGCCCCAAGGAGTGATAGTCTTACCTTCCCATTTGGGAAGGGGATTTTATTCAAGGATGTTTTTAGTGCCAAAAAATATTTGGAGACCAGTTCTGGATCCTTCTTTCCTAAACCTATTTGCAATAGTGCCCAAATTAGAAATAATATTATCTTCCTCATTGAAGTTTTCAGGTAACATTCGATTAGCTTAAAAAGATGCCGATCACATTCCTATTCATCCATATTTTAGACGTTTAAGGTTTTGTGTGTCTGGATCACATTATCAGTTCTCTAACTTACCCTTTGGACTACTATCCACTGCACCAAGAGTGTTCACAAAGTGTCTAGTTCCAGTTGTAGCTCATTGCAGGATAAAGGGTATCCACAGTTTACTATATTTAGACAACTTGCTCATCTTTGCATAGTCTTATTCAAAGTGTCAGGAATCTGTGTCTTTTGTGTGTGAGGTCTCTTACACAAGCTTGGATTCCAAGAGAACATTCAGAAGTGTTTCTTGACTCCTTCTCACATGATTATGTTTCTGGGATGTCAACTAGACGCCATGGTTCAAAGTGCTTTACTTCAATAGGAAAAAATACAACTATATCTTTATCTGTTTCTGGTGTTTTCCACTCAGACTTTGATCGCTGCGAGGGGAACACCACAGGAATTTGGGTTTCATGGCATCTATGATTCTCACAAAACCCCTGGCAAGACTCCACATGAGAAAATTACAATGATGTATATGAAGTCTCTTTGGTCCCAGCATGAACACCCCGATCTCAGTGCTGGAGTTTTGTCAGAAGGGAAATCTCATGGATTTAGGGATACCTGTTGTCTCCACCAAGTCTCCCCTTCTCCCTCCCTATTCTAAAGCAATCAGTCACCACAGACTCTTCAGATTTTGCTCGTGGAGAAGTTTCATGAGGAATGAAGTGCAGGGTGTTTCCCTGATCAAGGCACTTGACTTTATGAATCTTTGGGTCCCCAGCATGTCTTCAAGTTGTTACAGGCAGTACCACAGTCATGTGGTACATCAGCAAGCAAGGAGGATCCAGGTCATAGCCCCTCTGTAGACTGGTCATCTTAGCTTGGGATATAGCTTCACAGCACAGTTTCACTTTACATGCATCCTACATTCCATCAGAGCAGAATTGTGTGGCAGACAAGCTGAGCTGCACTAGGGCAGATGTTCACGAATGGAAACTAGAAGTCCTTCAAGTTTTGATCCATCTGTGGCGAGTTCCGGTAGATCTCTTTGTCTCCTCTATGAACAATCAGCTGGAAAGATTCTGCTCCAGGACTCAATGCAGAAAGATCTGGAAGACGGCTGCCTTTTTTTTTTTCCCCTTGAAATGTCCCTGTATGCTTTTCTACCCTTTCAACTAAAATCTAGTGTACGTCTGAAGATTCAGAAGGAGTTCCCAAAGATCATTGTGGTGACTCATTTTTGCCCAGGTAGCCGTGATTCTTCCTTTTGGAAATGGCCGGGGGCAATTGCCACAAGCTTCCTCACACGCTGGATCTGCTCACACAAGAACAGGGGTGTTTTCATTACACCCAACATCAATCCTCTTCAATTGACTGCCCAGATGATAGGGTGTTAATTCCCTTTAGGCACCTGTTTTATGAGTATGTGAAGCAGGTGCTAATGGAAGCAAGAAAGTCTGATGCCAGAAAATCCTATATTGACAGATGAAAAGGGGTTTTCTAGTTGATGCCAACAACATAAGCAGCATCCATTCAGGACTAGTTCTCTGGTTTTACAATATTTGTGAGTTACTATCCTTTGGCCTTTCTTACTCCTGTATCAAGGTTAGTTTGTTTGCCATTTCAGCATGTCTGTCCATGGATTCTCCTCTTTCAATGCTTTCTCTTTTCAAAATGTTTTTGAAAGGGGTTTTGCCGAAGAAGCTTTCAGGAAAACCAGTGGTCCCTCCTTGGGATCTTAATTTTGTGTTCGAGAAGCTAACACTTGCTTTATTTGAAACCGCTAACCTGGCTGTCTTGAGGTTATTAACATGGAAAACAGTCTTGATTCTTCTGTTTTTTGCAAGATGGTTGGGTGTCTGAGTTGCAAGCTCTTATGGTGAGTAGTTGTACCTCATTTTCCATAAGGACAGGGTTTCTGTGAGAACTAATTCTTTTATGCCTAAAGTGGTATCAGAGTTTACTTTTTACGACAAACTTTCCATCTCCTGTTTTCTTCCCTGAACTTAAAAATGAGGGAGGCTACTTGTACCTTGTATGTCCACAGACAACTCCAGTACTATCTTGACAGAGCTAAATCTTTCAAATTTTCGGATCAACTGGTAATTTTTTTTTTTTTTTTTTGTTAGTAGGAAAGGACAACCTGTGTCAAAGCAGACCATTTCCAAATGGTTGTCTAGGACTATTGCCTTTTGTCATATTCACCACAACAGTACTAGTCTAAGCAGAGTCAAAGCCCACTTTACCACAGACTTGGCTTAAGCTATCACTTTTTGGAGAGGGTTGGATTCTAGAAGCAGCAATTTGGTCATTTGTACATACTCTTACAAAGCACTATTAGCTTGATTCCTTCTCTAGGTCTAGATCAGTCTTTGCCAGCTCCATTCTCCAGGGGCTGATGGACTCTTCTCCTTCCACCTCCAAAATTTTTAAGGTATGATAATCTACCCATGCAACTTATGCTACGGCAGCAGTTAATGTAAAAAGATAGCAAGTAAATTTACTGTAACAGCAAATGTTCGAATGGTCACTGCTGCACTAGCCACTCCCTCTCCTAGATGTTCGTGTTTCACTGTTGCAGTCATTACATTTGGGTTATCTGCTTGCAGGTAGCCCTCAGCTGGCCTGATTATCAAAGTCTTGGGTCCTGCGTCAGTTGCTGTCTCATCTTCCATGACGTCAGGTAGTCAGGGGTATAAAGAATGCAGCTGACGCCATTACATCAGTCTTTCTTACCATGCGGTGCCCGAAGCAGAAGCAGTTCGCAAGTGCCAGTTGGCAGACTCCTGAAATTTTCATTTTCGAGTTTCAGAACCGAAGTCTTTAGAAAAGCTAAGTATCCCATTGGGGATCCTTTTTCTTGCTCTAAACCGATGTCTGTCAGTAAAAGTTAACAATTGTATTTCGTGTGGAAAGCAAACACCTCATGAAGATTTTCATTTGTACTGCATTCCTTGCTTAGGCCCAGACCACAACGTCCCTCGCTGTCGGTTTTGTGCCTTATTCAATCCTCGTACTATTCGTCATCTGTTCATTTTCGCATCTAACTATTTCGGTACTCTGTTCAATTATCCAGAAAATGGCTTCGGTAAGCCATCCAACTACAGACATTCTGAAAAAACGTAAAGATAAAGACAGAGACAGACCGCATAGGTCCAAAGCTGCCGATGATGCTTCCATTAAACTAGTTGCCAGTTCGCAGTACTCAGTGAGGCACTTTTGCAGACCCTGATGCACGTTACTTCAGATTCGCAGGCCTCTACTGAGACCCATTCAGAGTCTGGTATGCCTCGAGATGCTTTTTCAACTATGGAACCTGCGGATGTCTCTACCTTGGATGCGTCTGGAACCGCTGTGCAGGCACCGGCTTCTGAGGGTGTATTCAGGCCTACTGACTTGCATATCAAATAGACGCCATCTTTTTCAAGGCCTAAGACTCAATCCATGCCTAGAAAACCGACGTCCAAACCTCATGGTCAGGCTCATATGCCTAAAAAACAAATGAGAAGAATGGGTGAAGACCTTATTACTCTAATTAGGGGAAGCCACCCTTCTCCCTCTAAGAGACCTAGAAGTGATTTTCCTTCTGATTCTTCTGATCAGGATTCTGAAATTTCTGTTTCTTCTGATGACCAGGATTTGCCCTTATCTACCTATGAGGATTCTGATGCAGAGGACTCCATTCCCTCTGTTTCCCCTCCAGAAGATTTCTCTTTTGGTGAAACTTTGCACACTCTTAGGGAGCATTTCCGCTGGGAAAGCCAGGATTACTCTGACTCCAAAAAGAGGCTTGGGGAATTTTTACTCCTGCCTCAGCACAAGCCTTTGGCTATCCCTTCTATACTGGACATTGTAGATGATGCCTTGGAATCTAGCCTGGCCCCAGACACCTTACCTCCAGCTCCCAGGAAACCTGACCAGTATTAGAGTACCTGACTCTCTCAAGTTCCTCTTTAAGAATCCTACTGCGGACCCAGAGACCATTTCACAGGGACCCAAAGGCATTAAAGCTACTACTGCCAAAAATCCTACCCCCTCTGATAGATTCCAGGGCCCTGGACAGATGTGGTGAGAAGGTATACACTTCTGCTACTTTGGCCATTAGGGCCTTAAACTGCCAGTTTCATATGTTGAAGTACCAGCAGCATATTATTGGATTACTTAAACAGAAATTGATGTTGATTCCCGACTGTGCTGAAAACAAAGAATTACAGGATTTAATGCATTCTGCTGAACAAGTTGGTAAACATACTTTGCAATGTGGTTTTGACTCCTTAGAGGCATCTTGTAGGGCTGCTGTTACTGGGTCTGTTCTTAGAAGGCATGCTTGGCTTAAGGAGCAAACTCTGCCAGATCATGTTAAAGCCAAATTACTTGGATGCTCCCTTAAACCAAGACCACCTGTTTGGCAACAAAGCAGAAGAAGTTCTTAAAAAGATGGAGGAAAAAGCTAAATCTATGCAAACTGTTAAAGATTTCCTGCAAGTACAGCCTCCCAGATTTAGTAGGCATTGGCCTTCTAAGAATTGGTCCTTTCCTGTCTCTTCCAGGCTTTCAGTCCAAATCCAGGAACAGCAGACCACCTAGGCCACAGTCTCAAGGTACTCACAGGCCTAAGCAGTGGGGGGCTCCCACTTCCAAAGCTGGAAGTAGTAAGACACCCCCCTATGGTAAACTGTCACAATGACTTAATCTTAAACCTTCCAAGCCGTGCTCAACTGCCTGCACCTTTAGGGGGAAAGCTTGCACTACATGCAAAAAACTGGGAATTCATTACCCAAGACAAATGGGTCTTAAATATAGTTTCTCAAGGATACAGATTCCACTTCCACAACTTACCAGCCCCAAAAGGTTGACCAGACCTACCCCCAAATCAGTAGGCAGAGGCTCAACAGCAGGATGTTCATTGTGTTATACTGCTGCAGTTATCACACTTGGGTTATCTGCCGTCAGGCAGTCCCGCAGTCGGCCGAATCCCAAAGTCTTGGTCTGGCGTCGGTTGTCGTCGCTTTTTCCCTGACGTCAGTGCGACAGGGGTATAAAAGAGGCAGCCGACGCCATTTTCTTCAGTCTTTCTTGCCGCGTGGTGCCCGAAGCAGAAGCAGTTCGCAAGTGCCGGTCGGCCAGCTCCTGAGATTTTCGAATCTAATTTCAGCCCGAAGTCTTCTTTAAAGCTAAGTACCCCATTGGGGAAACTTTTCTTGCCTCAGACCGATGTCAGACAAAAGTTAATCATTTTATTTCTTGTGGGAAGCAAATACCTCATAAGGATTTTCATTCTTATTGCATTCCTTGCCTAGGCCCAGACCACGACGTCTCTGGTTGTCGGTTTGTACAAATCAAGCGTCGGGCAGATTTCGCCCGACATTATTTTGGCAGAAAATTTAACTAGCATGTCGTCGGATCAACCGACATCAGCAATGATTAAAAAACTCAAGGATAAGGTCAGACAGCCAAGGCCAAGACCAGATACCGAGGCCTCAGCAAGGCCTGCCGCCGGTTCTCTGGTTTTCAGCGAGGCGCCTACGCAGCCCCTGACTACTGCTGATTTAGAAATTCCGACGGCCTCCCAGACCGACTCAGCTGGGCCTCAGGAGCCGGTTCCATCTCTCCCCACGGACGCCAACCCTGACGGTGATCCGGAGATTTCGGACAGGCCTTCGGTTTCTGAAGGTGTCTTCAAAACAGACAACTATCTCTAAGTCTTATGCTAATCTTAAAACCCCCCTAAAAATTAGGAAACCAGGTCCACAGACCCCCCCTCCCACAGGCCCCTAAGCCTAAAAAACAGATGCTTAAGATGGCTGAGGATTTAATTACCCTTATCAGGGGTTCCCAACCCCCTCCTGACAAAAGGCCTGGACTGGAGGAAGATTATCCTTCCTCTGACCAAGCATCCATTTCCGCTAACTCTGAGGACCAGGATTACTCATTCCCTCTGTCCCCCCCCCCCCCGAAGACTACTCTTTTGGGGAAACTTTACACACCATGAGGGAACACTTCCACTGGGAAGGCCAAGATTACTCTGACTCTAAGAAAAGACTCCGTGAGTTTCTTCTTCTTCCACAGCATAGACCCCTTGCAATTCCTCCAGTTTTAGACATTTTGGATGATGTTTACACCGAATCTAGTCTAAACCCAGATTCCTTACCTCCTGCACCACCTAAACCAGACAGATACTACCAAGTTCCTGATACTCATAAGTTTCTATATAAAAGCCCTGTTGCAGACCCCAAAACCATTTCCCAGGGTTCCAAAGGGGTTAAGGCCTCTACTGCTAAGAATCCACTACTTTCTGAAAGAGATTCCAGAGCATTAGAAAGATGGGGGAAGAAAGTGTATAAGTCTGCCACTTTGGCCATGAGGGCCTTAAACTGTCAATTCCACATGCTAAAATACCAGCAGTACTTGATTGCACTGTTAAAGCAGAAAATGATCCCTCAGACAGATCAACCTGATTTCAAAGAGATGCAGGATTTGCTGCATGCAGCAGAACAGGTGGGAAAGCATACCTTACAGTGTGGTTTTGATTCATTGGAAGCCTCATGTAGAGCAGCTGTCACATGTAATACGTACACATACTTGGCTAAAAGAGCAAGCCTTACCAGAACATGTCAAAGCAAAGTTATTGGATGCTCCATTGCAGAAAGATGTGTTATTTGGTGTCAGAGCAGAGGAAGTTTTAAAGAAAATGGAAGAAAAGGCAAAATCTGTGCAGACAGTTAATGATTTTTTACAGGTACAACCTCCTCGTTTCAGCAGAAACTGGCCATCAAAAAACTGGTCCTTTCCTGCATCAGACAGACCCAAAGGGGTAGGTACAGACGCCCATGGGGCAGAGGCCAGCCGCAAGGTTCTTTCAGGCCTAGACAATGGCATACAACAACTCAAAGAGGTGGAGACGAAAGATCTCAACCCTTCAGGAAACAAACACAATGACTTCCCCCTTCGCCTGCCAAGCAAAATTGCCCTGGCAGCTCCTTTGGGAGGAAAACTGGCTCTATTTACACAAAATTGGCGCATCATAACAAAGGACAAATGGGTTCTGGATATTATTACCCGAGGCTACAGATTTCATTTTCACACTTTACCGCAGATGAGAGGCATGCTAACTCTGCCTCCAAACCAATGGACAGAGGCACAAACGCAAATTTCAGCTCTCATGGATATGAAAGCAATTCAAAAGGTACCTACAAAGGAGCAAGGTCAAGGTTTTTACTCTACTATTTCTAGTACCAAGAAAGGACAAAGCCTGGAGACCCATTTTAGACCTCTCAATTCTAAACCCATACCTGGAGGTACCCAAATTCAAAATGCTCACACTACAGCAGCTTCTTCCCATGCTGGGCAAGGAGTCTTGGCTGGTAACGTTGGACCTCAAAGAGGCATACCTGCATGTCCCTATCAGACAAGATTGCAGAAGATACCTCAGATTTTTGGCAGGTACAACGCGTTATCAATTCTCTGCATTGCCCTTTGGCTTATCTACTGCGCCTAGAGTATTTACGAAATGCCTGGCATCAGTAATTGCATACTGCAGACAACATGAAATACAAATTTGTCCATATCTGGACGACTGCCTGATCCAAGCGGACAGCAAGGGCATTCTATTACAGCATCTGGCATTTGTAACAAAGCTGCTCAGTTGCCTAGGGTACACAGTAAACAAACAGAAGTCAAAGCTAATACCCTCACAACAGATAATATTCCTGGGTGCCAGCTTAAATACAATGGCCCAGATGGCTTATCTCACACCAGACAAACAAAAACAATTGACTCAATACTTCAAAAAGATGGCAACTTTTACCCAGCTCACTGCAAGGAAACTCCTGCAGGCATTGGGGTTCATGGCATCCTGTATTCAACTAATCCCATATGCAAAGCTGCATATGAGTAAGTTACAATGGTACCTGAAAAATGTATGGACTCAACACAGGCACAGCCTCAAAACAAGTATACCTCTCATTCCCAACCTTCAAAAAGAGTTCCTATGGTGGGCTCAAGCATGTCAAATAAACAAGGGTCTTCCTTTCGTCTTAACTCCAGCAAACCAAACTATGTCAACAAATTCTTCAGACTACACCTGGGGAGCACACATGGCAAGACAGTGCATACAGGGCAAATGGTCTGCAAAACAAATGCATCTACACATCAACCAAAAGGAGATGCTAGCTGTGCAAAATGCACTGACAGCCTTCAAGGACCTCTTGCATCCAGGACAACTACTAATAAGGACAGACACCACCACAGTTATGTGGTACATAAACAAATGGGGAGGGACACACTCCTACCCTTTATGCAGACAGGCAATGACCTTGTGGAACACAGCCTTGACTTACCAAGTGGCAACTGCAAGCACAATTCCTGCCAGGAAAGGAAAACATATTGGCAGACGAATTGAGCAGAAATATGGCATATCCTCACGAGTGGAGACTACACCTACAAGTATTTTCAATGATAACTCAATAGTGGGGATGCCCAGACATAGATCTGTTTGCCTCCCCCGACAATTGCCAACTACAAAAATTTTGCACAAGAACTTATCATTCTCTAGCCTGGAAAGTGGGCGCCGTATCATTCAGTTGGACAGCATTGATAGTCTATGCCTTCCCACCACTACCTCTATTGGCCAAGGTATTACTGAAAGTCAGATCAGAGAGACCACAAATGATCCTCATTGCTCCGGACTGGCCACGGATCTTACCTCAATTCCTACTTCTGTTGACTCAGCAAAACTCTCAGATCCTTCACAGTCAGCTCAGGACTTTAAATTTAGCTGCATGGAGAATACCTTGAATTATCAATCGACACTTCTCTCAAAGGACGTCCTGAATGTCATTTTGGAGGCCAGGAGGCCCAGCACCAGAAAAACTTACTTGGACAAATGGAAAAGATTTTGTGCATGGAACCAGGCTAAAGGCCAAAATCCTTGGATACCAAACATTCCTCAAATACTGCAATACTTAACTGAGATGCTACACAAAGGCCTTTCTTTCTCATCCATTAAGATCCATGCTTCAGCCATTTCAGCTCAATATAATACGGATCCTCCCATATTCTCACACCCTTTACTAAGGCAGTTTCTCAGAGGGGCAAAAAATATAAGACCCCCCAGGAAACCCCCAACGCCAGCTTGGGACCTCAACTTCGTTTTAGAAAAATTAACACTGCCTCCTTTCGAACCAGCCTTCTCAGCAGAACTACAATACTTGTCATGGAAAACAGCTGGCTATCACCTCAGCACGCAGGGTCTCAGAACTACAGGCACTTATGGCAGTGGAACCTTTCATCATTTTCCATCAGGACAGTCTCTTTACGAACTAACCCTACCTTTATGCCAAAGGTAGTATCCAGTGTGGCTTTGAATTGGACCATTCATTTACCCACCTTTTATCCAAACCTCCAGAATAAAGGAGAAAGACTCCTTCACTCTTTGGACATTCACAGGCAGCTACATTACTATTTAGATAAGACCTTCAGCAAAACTGACCAACTCTTTTTGTATCCTATGCTGCAGGTTCGCAAGGAAAGGCTATTTCAAAACAGACCATCTAGAAATGGATAGCACATTGCATCTGCTTTTGCTACTCACACCATGGGAAAGCAGTGCCTGTTAATATTGGGTCCCATTCTACAAGGGCTACAGCAACCTCCACAGCCTTTCTCAGGGGGGTTCCAACCAAGGACATTCTGGAGGCAGCTACTTGGAGTTCAGTGCACACCTTTACCAAGCACTACCACCTTCCATTATACTCAAAAAAACAGAGCTGGTTTTGCCACTGCAGTTCTGCAGGGCATACTAGCTTCGCCTAACCCAGTTTAGTACCAGCCACCCATCCATAGCTTTGGGATTCAACCCAAGTGTGATGACTGCAGCAGTATAACACGATGAACATAGTACAGTTTTGTACCTACCATAAATGTAGATGTTCGAGTGTATATACTGCTGCAGTCCAGGTTACCCTCCCTCCATTCCCTCTACAAACCAGGGTGTTGGTTATAACTCCATGTACATCAGTCAATTGGATGCTTGTCTATATGGTGTATTTGCTAATAGCTAGTACTTCTGTTTATCTACGAAGGTATTTTTGCATAGTTATTTGTATTGCCTTCCTAGTTGGGGGCACCTGACATCTGGGGCAAGAAAAACTGAAGAAAATGGCGTTGGCTGCCTCTTTTATACCCCTGTCGCACTGATGTCAGGGAAGAAGTGACGGCAACCGACGCCGGACCAAGACTTTGGGATTCGGCCGACTGCGGGACTGCCTGACGGCAGATAACCCAAATGTGATGACTGCAGCAGTATATACACTCTAACATCTACATTTATGGTAGGTACAAAACTGTACTTTCTCTTCTAAGTATCAGGGCTATTCATCCTGTCCCAGCAGAAGAATGGGGACAAGGTTTTTACTCCAGACTTTTCCTGGTACGCAGAAAAGACAACAACTGGCATCCTATCCTGGACCTATCTATCGTGAACACCTTTTTGGTAATTCCAAAATGCTAACTCTTCACCAGCTGCTTCCCATGCTGGGCAAAAATGCCTGGTTGGCAGCACTGGATTTAAAGGAAGCATACCTGCACATCCCAATAAGAGATTCTTGCAGAAAATACCTACATTTCAGAGCAGGCTACATGCACAGGCTACATGCACTATCAGATGTTCATCGTGTTACCCTGCTGCAGTCATCACAATTAGGTTATCCTGCCGTCAGGCGGTCCCACAGTCGACCCGAATTCCAAAGTCTTGGTCCGGCGTCTGTTGCTGGCGCTTCTTCCCTGACGTCAGTGCGCCAGGGGTATATGAGGCATCTGACGCCATTTTCTTCAGTCTTTCTTGCCGCGCGGTGCCCAGAGCAGAAGCAGATCGCAAGTGCCGGTCGGCCAACACCTGAGATATTCGAATAGAATTTCAGTCCGAAGTCTTCAAAGCTATGTACCCCGTTGGGGAACCTTTTCTTGCCTCAGTCCGATGTCAGAAAAAGTTAACAATTGTATTTCTTGTGGGAAGCAAATACCTCATAAGGACTTTCATTCTTACTGTATACCTTGCCTAGGCCCAGACCACAAAGTCACTGGTTGTCGGTTTTGTGCTAGGTTCAATAAACGAACTATAAAGCGACGTTTTGATTTCGCTCAACACTACTTTGGTAGGAAATTTAATTATACTATGCCGTCGGAGCAACCGACTACCGGCGTGCATAAAAAACGCAAAGATAAAGACAGGCAGCCTAGATCCAAGCCAGACTCCAAGGCCTTGGCTGGGCCGGTCGCTGGTTTTCAGTGAGGCACCTACGCAGCCCCTGATGACCGCAGAATTGGAACCCCAGACTGCCTTGGATTCTCAAGCAGAGAGTTCTAGGCAGACGCAGCCATTTCCTTTAGGCCCTTATGACCGCAGAATTGGAACCCCAGACTGCCTTGGATTCTCAAGCAGAGAGTTCTAGGCCGACGCAGCCATTTCCTTTAGGCCCTACCGACAACATTGCCGAAGGAGAAGCCGGGGCTGTGGAAACGCCTTCGGCTACAGAAGGTGTCTTCAGACCGATGACTCTCACTATAAAATCTTATGCTAAGCTTAAGACTCCTTTAAAGCCTAAAAAGATTGTACATCAGTCTCCAGTTCAAGGCCCCATGCCTAAGAAACAGATGCTTAAGATGGCTGAAGATTTGATTACTCTGATCAGGGGTTCCCAACCCCCCCCCCCCAGACAAAA
This sequence comes from Protopterus annectens, assembly GCF_019279795.1. Taxonomy (NCBI): domain Eukaryota; kingdom Metazoa; phylum Chordata; order Ceratodontiformes; family Protopteridae; genus Protopterus; species Protopterus annectens. The sequence continues at coordinate 1,703,362,674 of NC_056739.1, read as the reverse complement.
GGCCATGACAAGAGGAGGATTATGCCGCTTCTGATCAAGTTTCTATTTCCTCAGACTCCTCTGAGGAACAGGATTACTCTTTCCCCCCTTATGAAGATTCTGATGCTGAAGATTCCATTCCCTCAGCATCTCCCCCTGAAAGACTATTCCTTCGGGGAAACCCTTCATACCATGAGGGAACACTTCCACTGGGAAGGTCAGAACTACTCCGACTCAAAGAAAAGGCTCAGAGTTTCTTTTACTTCCCCAGCACAGACCACTTGCTATCCCTCCAGTTTTAGACATTGTGGATGATGTCTACTTAGAATCCAGTCTAAATCCAGATTCTCTGCCTCCTGCTCCAGCCAAACCAGATGGATATTAGAGTACCTGACTCTCACAAATTCCTTTACAAAAGCCCTGTTGCTGATCCAGAGACAATCTCCCAGGGTCCCAGTGGGGCTAAGGCTTCTATGGCTAAAAATTCTGTGCCCTCTGAAAGAGACTCCAGAGCACTAGATAGGTGGGGGAAGAAGGTTTACACCACAGCTACTCTTGCTATGAGAGCACTAAATTGTCAATTTCACATGCTGAAATATCAGCAATTCCTAATGTCTCAATTAAAGCAAAAGATGAGCACACACTCTCAACAGTCTGAATTCAAGGAAATGCAGGATCTGCTGCACGCAGCTGAACAGGTGGGCAAACACACTTTACAATGTGGATTTGATTCATTGGAAGCTTCCTGTAGAGCAGCTGTTACTGGGTCTGTCATACGCAGGCATGCTTGGTTAAAGGAACAAACCCTGCCTGATCATGTTAAAGCAAAGTTACTAGATGCACCTTTACAGCAGGATGTCTTATTTGGGGTTAAGGCAGAAGAGGTTTTAAAGAAAATGGAGGATAAGGCAAAGTCTATGCAGACTGTCAAAGATTTCTTACAGGTACAACCCCCTCACTTCAGCAGAAATTGGCCAACAAAAAATTGGTCCTTTCCAGCTTCTGACAGACCACTGAGGGGGAAATACAGACACCCAAGGGGCAGAGGTCAAGCACAAATCCCTTACAAACCTCGTCAATGGGGCACTGCAACACAAAGGGGAGGAGAAGTCAGGCCCCAAACTACTAGAAGACAAACACAATGACTTAACCCTCAATCTGCCAAGAAAAGCTGTCTTGGCGGCTCCCTTGGGAGGAAAATTAGCACTTTTTGCAGACAACTGGCGCATAATCACAAAGGACAAATGGGTCCTAGACATTATCTCACAAGGATACAGATTCCATTTCCACACTTTGCCAAGGAGAAACAGAATGCCAAACCTGCCACCAAATCAATGGGCAGAGGCACAAAACCAAATTGCAGCTCTCATGGACATGAGAGCCATTCAACTGGTACCTACACAGGAGCAAGGCCAAGGATTTTACTCAAGGCTCTTTCTAGTCCCCAGAAAGGACAATGCATGGAGACCCATTCTGGACCTTTCAATTCTAAATACCTACTTGCAAGTTCCCAAATTCAAGATGCTAACACTACAGCAGCTTCTACCCATGTTGGGCAAGAAGGCTTGGCTAGTAACGTTGGACCTCAAGGAGGCATACCTGCATGTCCCTATCAGACAAAATTGCAGAAGATACCACCATTTCATTGCAGGTTCAACCCATTACCAATTCTCTGCACTGCCCTTGGCTTATCTACTGCGCCCCGGGTCTTCACAAAATGCCTGGCACCAGTAATTGCATATGGCAGACAAAGAGGAATACAAATATACCCATACCTGGACTGCCTCATCCAAGCAGAAAACGAGGACATTCTCTTACAACATCTGGCGTTTGTCAGACACCTTCTATGTTGCCTAGGGTACACAGTAAACGAAAAGAAATCAAAACTAGTACCCTCTCAGAACATGACATTCCTGGGTGCCAGCTTGAATACAACGGCCCAGATGGCTTACCTCATGCCAGAAAAGCAACTACAACTAACTCAATACTTCAAAATAATGGCAACAAAGACCCAACTCCCTGCAAGAAAAATTCTGCAGGCCTTGGGATTCATGGCATCTTGCATACTACTAATACCATTTGCAAAACTGCATATGAGGAAATTACAATGGTACCTGAAAAGCGTATGGACTCAACACAGCCACAGCTTGGAAACAATGATACCTCTCATTCCCTGCCTTCAACAGGAGTTTCTATGGTGGTCCCAGGCATGTCACCTCAACAAGGGTCAGCCTTTCACCCTAACCCCAGCCAGGCAGACTGTGACAACAGATGCATCGGACTATGCCTGGGGGGCACACATGGCAGGACAGTGCGTTCAAGACAAATGGACTACAGAGCAAAGAAATCTGCACATCAATCAAAAAGAAATGCAAGCTGTACAGAATGCTCTGACAGCCTTCAAGGACCTCTTACATCCAGGACAACTTATAATAAGGACAGACAATACCACAGTAATGTGGTACATAAACAAGCAAGGGGGTACACACTCCTACCCTCTATGCAGGCAAGCAATGACGTTGTGGAACACAGCACTGACTTACCAAGTTCAATTACAAGCACAATTCCTGCCAGGAAAAAAGAACACATTGGCAGACGACCTAAGCAGGAACATCATGGATCCCCACGAGTGGAAACTGGATCCACCAGTATTTGCAATGATAACTCAAAATTGGGGAAGAGTCTCAGAGCTACAAGCACTAATGGCAGTAGAGCCTTTCCTCATTTTTCATCAAGTCAGAGTTTCTCTACGAACTAACCCCTCCTTTATGCCAAAGATGGTATCCAGTGTGGCTCTAAATCAAACCATCCATTTACCTACTTTTTTCCCAAATCCACAGAATAAAGGAGAAAGAGTCCTGCACTCCTTGGACATTCACAGGCAACTACGTTACTACTTGGATAAAACTAAGGCTTTCAGAAAATCTGACCAGCTATTTGTATCATATGCTACAGCATCACAAGGACAGGCTATCTCAAAGCAAACCATTTCAAAATGGATAGGGCATTGCATACGTTTTTGCTACACTCATCATGGAAAACCAGTTCCTGCTAGCATAAGGCCCCACTCCACCAGGGCAACGGCTACATCTACAGCCTTCCTCAGGGGGGTGCCAACCAAGGATATTCTGGAGGCTGCAACTTGGAGTTCAGTGCACACCTTCACCAAACACTACCACTTGCCACTTTACTCTAAGACTAGAGCTGGCTTCGCCACTGCAGATGTCCTTCAAGGATGCATCTGCAGTCCTTACATATGGGTTGTCCTGCCTCAGGCAGCCCCTCGGTCGGCCAGATTCCAAAGTCTGGGTCCGGCATCGGCTGATGTCGCCTCCATCCCGACGTCGGAGCGCCTGGGGTATAAAAGCGTCAGCCGACGCCATCTTCCTCAGTCTTTCTTGCCGCGCAGTGCCCGAAGCAGAAGCAGTTCACAAGTGCCGGTCGGCCAGCTCCTGAGATTTCAGCTAACCGAAGACTTCAAAAAGCTAAGTACCCCGTTGGGGACTCTTTCTTGCCTCAGCCGATGTCAGATCAAACGGTTAAAGTTAATAATTGTTTATCTTGTGGGAAACAAATACCTCATAAGGATTTCCACTCTTACTGCCTACCCTGCCTAGGCCCAGACCACGACGTCTCGGCCTGTGCAGCCTGTGCTTCTTTCAATAGATGCACTCTTAGGCGTCGGGCGGAGTTCGCAGAGGAATTTTTTGGGGAAAAATACTGTTACACTATGCCGTCGGAGCTTCCGACTCCTCATTTACCCAAAAAACGGAAGGACAAGGACCGACACACGCGGTCCGTGGTTTCGGCCGAAATCACACCCAGGCCTACCGCGAGTGTCTCTGTCTCTGCCGAAACCGAATCCTCGGTGCTTCTGACCGACGAAACCGCACAACCAACAATCTTGGCCCCGGAGGCCACCTCTGAGTCGGTTATAGAATTTCCTACTGAAACCGGTGCTCTGGAAATATCCGACACCATTTCTCTAGATAAGACTACTCCAGCATGTGGGGCAGCCAGGCCTCCTGTATCCATGTCCATTAAGGCATTTACACGTGCTAAAGCTGCTAAACAGCCAAAATCTCTCCCTCCCAAGACTATTCCTCAGGGATCCACTACTGGTTCACAGATTTTAAGTTTAGCTGAGGACCTTATTTCCCTAATTAGGGGCTCTTAGCCACATCCGGACAGGGGCTCTCAACCTCCTCAAGACAAAAGGCCCAGGGTTGAGCAGACAGATCCTCAGTCTTCTGATGAGGCCTCAGATGACTCTGCCCTATCAGACTACCAGGAGGAGGCCTTTACGGCCTACGAGGATTCTGATTCAGAGGAATCTATACCCTTGGCCTCCCCTCCTGAAGAGTTGTCCTTTGGGGAGACCCTCCACTCCATGAGAGAGCATTTCAAATGGCAGGGCCAGGAATTCTCTGACTCCAGGAAGAGGTTAAGAACTTTTTTGCATTTACCTCAACATAGACCTTTGGCTATTCCTCCGGTTTTAAATGTCATTGATGATGTGTACTCTGAGTCTAGTATTTCCCCTGACTCCCTTCCTCCGACTCCTGTCAAACCCGATAGGTACTACAGGGTCCTGGACTCGCATCATTTCCTTTACAAGGGCCACTCTGCTGACCCAGAAACTATTTCCCAGGCCCTAAAGGGGTTGCAACCACCACTACTAAAAACCCACTCCCTTCTGAAAAGGAGTCCAGGGCTTTAGAGGGATTGGGTAAAAAGGTGTATACTTCCACTCTTTCTATGAAGGCATTAAATTGTCAATTCCATATGATAGTACCAAGAGTATTTGTTAGATGAATTGCATAAAAAAACTTTCTTCACCTGAACCCCTAGATCGCAAGGCACTTCAGGATCTGGTACATAACTCCCAGCAGGTTAGCAAACATTTCTTGCAGTGTGGTTATGATGCATTGGAAGCTTCATGTAGGTCAGCAATGACAGGTGCAGTCATACGTAGACATGCTTGGCTGAAGAAACAAACACTGCCAGATCATGTTAAAGCAAAGCTTCTGGATGCTCCGCTGGAAAAACAAAAGTTATTTGGCTCCACGGCTCAAGAGGTCTTAAAGAAATTTGAGGAAAAGGCTAAATCAGTACAAACAGTCAAAGATTTCCTACAGGTCCAGCCACCAAGATTCAGCAGAAATTGGCCTTCTAAGAATTGGTCCTTTCCGGACACAGACAGATTTCCAAGAGGCAGAAACAGGCGTGCCAGAGGTAGAGGGCAAGCTCGAGGCTCCTACAGAGGACGTCAATGGCAGCCTCCTAACCAGAGAGGAAGTGCAGGACCTACAACTACTGCGCAAGGACAAACTCAATGACTTGACTTTGACTCCGCCAACCAGGGCTCAATTGGAAGCACCTTTGGGCGGAAAGCTATCTTTATTCTCAAAAAATTGGCACAGTATTACAAAGGACAAAGGGATACTGCAAATAATAGACAAAGGATACAGATTCCATTTTCATACATTACCAAAAAGACAAGGCATGCCAAACCTGCCACCAAACCAAAGGGCAGAGGCTTTCAAACAAATTTCCAAGCTACTTCAAATGAGGGAAATAGAAAGGGTTCCTCTCTCAGAACAAGGCCAAGGATTTTATTCCAGACTATTCCTTGTTCCAAGAAAAGAAAAGCAATGGAGACCAATACTGGACTTGTCCGCACTGAATACTTACCTCATCGTGCCAAAATTCAAGATGCTGACCTTACAGCAACTCCTTTCCATGCTGGGCAAGGGGTCCTGGCTGGTAACTCTGGACCTCAAGGAGGCATACCTGCATGTCCCTATCTGACAAAGTTGCAGAAGACACCTCAGATTTCTTGCAGGTTCAGAGCATTATCAATTCTCAGCATTGCCATTTGGCTTATCTACTGCGCCCAGAGTATTCACGAAATGCCTGGCATCAGTAGTTGCACATTGCAGACTTCAGGGGATTCAAATTTACCCATACCTGGACGACTGCCTCATACAAGCGGACAGCCAGCAAACACTGGTAGAACACTTAAACTATGTCATCCGACTACTACAGGCCTTGGGATACACAGTCAGCATTCAGAAATCAAGACTTGTTCCATCCCAACGAATAATTTTCCTGGGTGCAAAACTGGATACAAACACCCAGATGGCTTTTCTCACAGAAGAAAAACAAGCACAACTACTGGATTATTTCAGAAATCTGACAACACAAACCCAGCTAACTGCAAGGAAAATCCTGCAGGCCCTGGGATTCATGGCATCTTGCATTCTTCTGATTCCACAAGCAAGGCTGCATATGAGGAAACTACAATGGTACCTAAGGAGTCTATGGTCTCAGCACAGTCAGTCTAGAAACTTTGATCCCCCTCATTCCTTGCCTTCAAAAGGAATTCCTGTGGTGGGCAAAAGCAAGCCAGTCAAACATGGGCCTGTCTTTCAGCAAGCCACATATCAGCCAAACCATTACAACGGATGCCTCAGACCATGGATGGGGAGCTCACATGGAAGGCAGATGCATTCAAGGGCAATGGACACAAAATGAATTGCATCTGCACATCAACCAAAAGGAAATGCTGGCAGGGATACATTCCATCGAGCACTTCAAGCTCTTCCTGCACCAAGGTCACCTGTTAAAGACAGACAATACCACAGTTATGTGGTACATAAACAAGCGAGGGGGTACCCATTCATACCCTCTTTGCAGGCTGGCGATGAATCTGTGGGACCTTTCCCTGAAACTCAATATAGAACTACAATCCCAGTTCGTACCAGGAAAAGACAATGTTCTGGCGGACAGCCTGAGCAGAAACATCATGGATCCACACGAATGGATGTTGCACCCGGATATATTTCTCCAGATTACACATGCATGGGGAACGCCGGACATGGATCTTTTTGCCTCCCACCACAACCATCAACTGAGGAAATTCTGCACAAGGACATACCATCCTCAAGCATGGAAAGTGGACGCCCTCTCATTCAACTGGAATACTCTAACAGTATATGCATTCCCACCTCTTCCATTAATGACCAAGGTCTTACTGAAGATCAGGATAGAGCAACCAAAAGTAATCCTGATAGCCCCGGATTGGCCAAGACAACACTGGTACCCACTGTTAAGGAGCATGTCACGCACGAAACCTTGGCCTCTACCACAATGGCCACTTCTTCTGACACAGCACAATTACAAGACTCTGCACTCCAGTCTAAAAAGCTTGCAGCTGACAGCCTGGAGAATACCTTGACTCCTCGCCAGGATAAACTATCCAAGAGGGTACAGGATATCATCATGGAAGCCAGGCCTTCCACAAGAAAAGCATATTCAGCAAAATGGAAAAGATTTCGTACCTGGAACACCGCAAAGGGTCAAGATCCGACAATCATGAGCATTCCACATATTCTAGAATACTTGGCTGAAATGCTCCATAATGGCCTTTCTTATTCCTCCATAAAGATCCATGCTTCAGTAATTTCAGCAGAGTACAACACTGACCCACCTGTATTCTCTCATCCTCTGCTAAGACAGTTTCTAAGAGGGATAAAAAACATCAACCCTCCAAGGAAACCACCAGTGCCTACATGGGACCTTAACTTCATGTTGGAAAAATTAACTCTTCCTCCTTTTGAACCAGCAACATCTTCAGAACTACAGTTCCTGTCTTGAAGACTGCCTTCCTCCTGGCCATAACCTCAGCGAGAAGAGTATCTGAGTTACAGGACCTCATGGCAGTTCAGCCATTTCTCATTTTTCATCAGGACAGAGTCTCTTTGAGAACCAATCCTTCATTCATGCCGAAGGTGGTATCCAGGGTTTCACTGAACCAAGCTATTCACCTGCCTACCTTCTTTCCAAATCCACAAAATAAAGGAGAAAAACTTCTGCATACTTTGGACATCCACAGACAGTTGCGATATTATTTGGACAGAACTAAGACTTACAGAAAAACTGACCAACTCTTTGTAGCATATGCTGCTGGTGTACAAGGAAAAGAAATTTCCAAACAGACAATTTCAAAATGGATAGGAAATTGCATTTGGTTCTGTTACTCCTTTCATGGAAAAGCTGTGCCAGCTAACATTAGGCCTCATTCCACCAGAGCAACAGCCACCTCCACAGCCTTCTTAAGAGGGGTGGCTACAAAGGACATTTTAGAAGCTGCTACATGGAGCTCCATGCATACATTTTCCAAGCATTACAATTTGCCCTTATATTCCAGATCCAGAGCAGGCTTTGCTACTGCAGTCCTGCAGGGCATGTTAGCTACACCTTCCTTTTCTTAGGTCCTACCGCCCCCAGCTTGGCTATGGTATTCTACCCATATGTAAGGACTGCAGATGCATCCTTGAAGGACATAGTACAGTTTTGTACCTAACATAAATGTAGATGTCCGATACGTATGCATCTGCAGTCAGGATTTCCCTCCCTCCTACCCCTCTGTGGTATATTTTGGATACCTATCCCTCTTTTTTAGCTATCTAGGGTTATCTTTTATGGTGTATTTGTTTTTTATTGCTGTGCATGTTTGGAATTTTTCATTTATCCAAATTTAGCCTTACTTAGAGGGCAACTGGCATCTGGGGCAAGAAAAACTGAGGAAGATGGCGTCGGCTGATGCTTTTATATCCCAGGCGCTCTGATGTCAGGATGGAGGCGACATTCAGCCGACGCCGGACCCAGACTTTGGAATCCGGCCGACCGAGGGGCTGCCTGAGGCAGGACAACCCATATGTAAGGACTGCAGATGCATACCTATAGGACATCTACATTTATGGTAGGTACAAAACTGTACTTTTTGCAGGGCCTTCTAGCCTCTACTAATCCTGTTTGAGTCCACCTCCCATCCTTAGCTTTGGTATTCTACCCAAGTGTGATGACTGCAGCAGGGTAACACTATGAACATAGTACAGTTTTGTACCTACCATAAATGTAGATGTTAGAGTGTTCACCCTGCTGCAGTCCAGGTTACCCTCCCTCCATCCCCTCTGAACTAGCTGGACTTATCTACACCATTCTATCCTATACAACCTCTGTGGTGTATTTGCGTGTGCCTGAAGGTATTGTTTTATTTTATATGTATTTTTTGATATATTTTGCCTATCTATTGGGGGCACCTGACATCTGGGGCAAGAAAAACTGAAGAAAATGGCGTCGGATGCCTCTTATATACCCCTGGCGCACTGACGTTAGGGAAGAAGCGACAGCAACCAACGCCGGACCAAGACTTTGGAATTCCGGCCGACTGTGGGACCGCCTGACGGCAGGATAACCCAAGTGTGATGACTGCAGCAGGGTGAACACTCTAACATCTACATTTATGGTAGGTACAAAACTGTACTTTCTCTGCACTGCCCTTTGGCTTGTCTACTGTGCCTGCCTAGCTCCAGTCATTGCATGTTGCAGGCAAAGAAATATTGAAATAGACACATACCTGGATGATTGTCTAATTCGGGCAGAAAGCCAGGACATTCTATTAAATCATCTGGCATTTGTAAAGAAACTGCTAACCACAACTTTCTATCAAGTCATCTGGCATTTGTAAAGAAACTGCTAACCTCACTGGTGTACACCATAAACGAAAAGAAATCTCACCTAGTACCCTGCCAACAAGTTGTATTCCTGGGAGCAAGCTTGAACACAACTCCCAGATGGCCTACCTCACGCCAGAGAAACAAGTTTATCTGACAGCCTACTTCAAATTACTGGCCACAAAGACCCAATTAACTGCAAGGAAAATACTGCAAGCTCTGGGGTTCATGGTCTCTTGCATCCTACTAATTCCATATGCAAGACTGCATATGAGGAAACTACAATGATAACCAAAATGCCTATGGTGTCAACATTCTCAGGACCTGGAATCCGTGATTCCTATCATCCCTTGTATAAAGACAGAATTCCTTTGGTGGGCAGAGGCCTGCTGCCTCAACAATGGAATTCACTTTACCCCCCAAACCCTAACAGTCGCATCAGACTATGCATGGGGGGCTCACTTGGCAGGGCAGTGCATTCAGGGCAAATGGAACCCGAGTCAAATGCACCTGCATATCAATCAAAAAGGAATGCTAGCTGTACAGAATGCTCTCACAGCCTTCAAGGACCACATCCTTCCAGGACAATTATTGGTAAAAACAGACAACGCCACTGTTATGTGGTACATAAACAAGTGGGGGGGGACCCACTCTTACTTCCTCTGCAGACTAGCCATGGCTCTGTAGAGCCTTGAGCTACCAAGTGCACCTGCAGGCTCAATTCCTGCCAGGCAAGTTAAACACACTAGCAGACAACCTAAGCAGAAATCTCCTGGACCCAAACAAGTGGAAACTGGAACCAAAGATATTCAACATGTTGAGAAACAAATGGGGGATCCCAGAGAGAGACCTATTTGCCTCCCCTCAGAACTACCAATTGGACACATTCTGCACAAGGACTCCCCACAGACAAGCTTGGAAAGTGGTTGCCATGTCCTTCACCTGGGAAAACCTCTCAGTTTATGCTTTTCCCCCTCTGCCTCTCCTCTTCAAAGTTCTACTAAAGAGCAAACAGGACAAACCAAGGACAATTCACATTGTACCAAACTGGCCATGCCAACACTGGTAACCCCTCTTGCACAGTGTGTCACTGCTGGAACCACGCCACCTGCCTCAGACCCTTTCCCTGCTGTCACAGCAGGAGGGCCAGATTCTGCACCCCCAGCTTCAAACCCTATACCTTGCAGCCTGGCTAATTACCTGAGCTCTCCATTACCATCCCTCAGTAAGCAGGTGCTGGATGTCATTCTGGAGGCAAGGAGGCCTAGTACTAGAAAATCCTATGCTGAAAAGTGGAAAAGATTCTGTTCCTGGAGCCACACTCAGGGGATGGGCACAACAGTGCCTAGTTTACCGCATATTCTTCAATACTTAACAGAGATGCTTCACAAGGGCTTTTCCTTCTCTTCTATTAAAATTCATGTCTCTGCCATTTCAGCACATTTTAATACGGAGCCACCCCTCTTCTCTCACCCACTGCTGAAGCAATTCCTTAGAGGGGCCAAAACTTTAAGACCACCCAGGAGAGCCCCTACTCAAGCCTGGGGCCTTAACTTTGTATTGGAAAAGTTCACTCTACCTCCATTTGAGCCAGTTGCAACTGCAGAGTTGAAATTCCTTTCTTGGAAAACAGCCTTCTTTCTAGCCATCACTTCAGCAAGAAGAGTGTCTGAATTACTGGCCCTCACAGCAGTGGAGCCCTTCATCATCTTCCATGCTGACAGGGTGTCCCTCAGGACCAACCCTTCCTTTATGCCCAAGGTGGTATGCAGTGTGGCCCTTAATCAGTCCATTCATTTGCCAACCTTCTTTTCTAATCCACAGAACAAAGGAGAACGAATACTGCACACCTTGGATGCGCACAGACAACTTGGATTTTACTTGGACAGGACTAAGCCTCTCAGAAAAACTGAACAGCTGCTCGTTGCCTTTGCTGCAGGGGCAGAGGGAAAGGCCATTTCAAAGCAAACCATTTTTAAATGGATAGGCCATTGCATTCATTTCTGCTATAAGCACCATTGAAAACCTACCCCACAGTGGATAAGATCACATTCCACCAGGGCTGCATCTACTTCAACAGCCAGAGGTGTTCCTACAAGGAACATCCTAGAAGCTGCTACCTGGAGTTCTGTTCATACCTTCACCAAGCATCACAACTTGCCTATTTTCTCTAAATCCAGAGCTGGTTTTGCCACTACAATCCTGCAGGGCCTAATAGCTGGTCCTATTGCTCTCTTAATTGCCTCCTCCCTTTAGTTTTGGGAATCTACCCAAATGTAATGACTGCAACAGTGAAACACGAAGACCCTAGTACAGTTTTGTACACTTACCATAAATGTAGATGTTCAAGTGTATTCACTGTTGCAGACCTGCTTACCCTCCCACCAGCCCCCTGACTTCTACTTCCTATACCTCTCTTCTGGTTTACTGTATTTAAGCTTTCTGGTGTATTTGCTTATAATTGGAAGTGTAACCTTGTGTATAATTGCTTCCCTTTATGGGGGCACCTGACATCTGGAGCAAGAAAAACTGATGTAATGGTGTTGGCTGCATACTTTATACACTTATAAAAAATAACTGCAACAAATGCTGAAAAATAACCACAGGTGGCAAGATAAGTCCAAGGAACAAAATATAATCCACTGAGGCAAGTTATAATCCACTGAGACAAGTTTTAATTCCTAAAAAACAAGTTGTGTAAGCGCTTTTTTCTTGATTCTATGAGCAAGACTTCATCAGACAAAAAGAACTAATGTAAAATGCAGCTATTTCAGCATTTACAGTAGTATAGATGTACACATTAGTAAAATCTGTACTTTTTTTGTGTGTGAAAACTGTCTTGACTGGGTTTTTCTTTGCAGTTTTTCTGAATGATATGTCTGTATGACCATCTTACCTATGGATGTTCCCCATTTATGTATTTTGGCGTATACCTTTTCATACATTACCTTGGGTGATTCCTCAACTGTCTTTTGTAACCATATTCCTAAATATCTAATTTTTCTTTTTCACTTCTGTGCTCATCCCGTGCCTCTGAACATTTGTGTGTTTATTGCTATTGCCTACATTTTCATTTTGTTGATCCTATACCCTGACTTTCTCCCAAATCTTTCTAGAATATTCCATAACCTTTCAAAGCCCCCCCTTTCAAATTTGTTAATGTTAAGCAGACTATTATCTGCATATAGAATAATCTTCTCTTTCCACATAAATCCCATCATGTCAGATTCCGTTATTGTTTGCACCAGTGGTTCTAGGTATACTACATGCAGAAGACCTGGCTGATTACAACTGAACAGAGAATTTAACTGGGCATAATAGAAAATGTAAACTAGCTGTCTTACACTGAAACTATTTATAGTGCATAGACTCCGAAGGGCCCGGTTGATATAGGCCACCTTTTTGGGGGTTCTGCATCTGTGAGGATCAGAGAAAAATGGAAGATGAGGGGAAATGGTTCCTACTATGTAGTAACACACATACAAACTTGAAATGACCAATTTGTGCCCAAAACAGTAAATGGCATTCCTAGGTCAAGGTCTGCTGTAAGGTCTTGGTTTCATTCCTGCCAAACACATTATTTCCTCATCACTGTCACTATTTGAGCAGCAAGACTCCTAACTTGATATGGGTGAAAACATTGAGAACATCTTACAAGGAAGACCGGTTGGTTTCCAACTGAGGGCATGCTGTACTGCATACTGTTCCCAGTGTAATGGTCTCTGCAGTGGTCCATCATAATTTGTTCATTCAAGGTAGCAAACCAGTTGTCATGGAGATTAACTCTCCAGGAATTTTAAATTTTGCAACTATTATGTTAATTCCTTTTCCCAAATCCTTGTATTTGTTGGTGCTCAGAGATGGTACTCAGCAGTTGTAATAATTGCAAAAACACATTTTTGAAGCTACACTGTATTTCACTGCGGATTCCCCCAACCATTCATATTCAAAGTACATTAATTTAGACTGGCTTGGTCATCCTCTTTCAGTTTGGTAACTCCGCTTATTATTGGTAGCTTTTCTGTGGACCTCTTTCAGCAGCCTGATGTCCTTTTCATTTTGTAGCCTCCATAAATGTACATTGCTTCTGTCCTATAGGCCTCTGGTTAGACCACATAACCTTTTTGCCTCTGAAGTCTGCCCCCTAAGGATGCACTCCAATATTCAGTTAGCAGCAGCTGCTGCCCTCTTTTTTTCTTCTAGTGTTTCATTCCAAGTGTGATCATCCCCAAACCTTTTTCTTATTCTCTTGCAATCGTTTGCACTTCTCTTGTTTATACCCCATACCATTGTTGCTGTGACTGAATGAATGCAATTCTTTTACATTTGCCTGCCGTAAACCATAGATGCCACCTTTTTGCCCAATTAATCAGCCAGTCCAAATACTGCCATTGCTGCAACCATATTTTTCATCAGTAAGAGGCTTGTCTTGCACTCTTTCCCCTCAGATTGTTTACAGCACCCTTACTGCAGAGGTAATTTAATCTCCTCCTTGTATGACCTGTGTGTCCTGCCCTTGTCCACGCAGCAGTGATTGGGCATTTTCTTTTCTCATTAATAGGTCTTGTTAAATTATTTTTCCCCTTTCTTTTATGTAAAATGTCTGGGCATTCTTTAAGAAACCTTCCTTAGCAGGTAGATTCAAATTATTTCAAAAGTACCATCTAGTTGTGTGTATAGCTTACCTTTCAGGAAAAGTGTTCGCGTTCGGTTCTCTCCCATCCTGTCTTGTGTGTTTTAGTTCGATTTGTGTAATGGGAATGACTTTGTTGGCTGCCTACTTGTGGAAAAAAATATGTAGTAGTGGTATATGCATGACTAAATATTTATTTAACTAATTTAGACTAAAAAAAAAAGCTGAAACGTTCCTAATGTATGCCTCTCTTTTTGCAGGCCTTACTAGTTTACGCAGCGGGTATTTTTTCTAACATGGGAAACTACAAATCATTTGGAGATACAAAATTTATACCTAACTTACCAAAGGTAAATATACATGCTTGACTTGATTATTCATTTGTAATAAATCATTGTGCCAATATGTATGTATTGCTTTTGTTATGTGATTGTTTGTTTTGGTGGGTAGACCACTGATCCTTTTTTTG
>NC_056739.1:1703328029-1703347572 GCF_019279795.1 Protopterus annectens | reverse complement strand
AAAATTTTTCATGCTATAAGAGAACCCCATGTTTAAAAAAAAACTGTAATAGCTGGTATTATCTCTGATAAGAGAACCCCATGTAGTCTGGTCCATGACAGAGTAACACCACTCTCTTAGTTAATAGATAACTTACTGCGCCCACCCCTCACACACACACACACACAAACACACATTTTCCTACTATACTGTTACAGTCATTTGCCAGTACAAATCAACATTCAGCATTGGCAAATATTTATTTATATGTTATTTTCTGCAATTGCCGTACCATAACTATGTTTTCAAATAAATACTGAACATTGGATCCTTCGTTTATTCACTTTACCTACTTTCCAACTGCCAACATGACTTGTACAGTTATTGTCTATACTTTGTACAGTACTGCACCTACTCTTAATTTTTTTTTTCAAAGTATCCATTATTAAGTTCATTTAGTTCCAGTACAATAACTTCTGCTTTAAAATTACGATGGTTAAAAGGTTAGGAAATACCAGAGTTATTCAAGATGTTTTGGGGAATCAGATGCATTGCTCCCAGGTAGGCTAAGCAGAAAATGTGTTTTATAATTAGTCATCAAGATCAGTGCCGTAATCCAGTAAATAAATATGAATAAATACAGAAAATACATAATGCAGTAAGTAGTAACCATCTGCTGATAATCAATGACTCTTAAAATATTTCTGGAATTTTCAGTGGCAGGATAAGTTGTTTGCTGTAAGAGCTTTTGTTATTACTCCACTTAACAACCATGAAGATGGTAGATAGAACAGCAGAGAAGGTAAGAGCAACATGCAGTGTACAACCAAATAACACTCTCAGATTTTTTTATTAAAATACTTATCAGTCACTGTTGTGGGTCCTAGCAGCACTATTCAGTTTAACACTATCACATCATGTGGTACCTGAGTTCAGGTGAACAGCCTGTATAGTCAAAAAAAGGGTAATACATTTAGGAACAACATGCTTAGCATGGTCATTAATAAACAAAAAAATAGCAATAATAAAGGAATCAAAAAACAAGAAAATTATAGGAATAGTCAACACCTCAGTTATTCCAAAAGATTAACTCCCATTTCTATATACTCCATTTTAGTACAGGGAGATTTCTGTTTACTTTTCTGCAACTTGAGAGACACGCCCCCCCCTCGCCACTTTTTAACCTTCACAAAAAGGGGGTTCATTATAAACCCATTCTAAAGACATAAGCCTTGACTGCCACATTAGCAGCACCTGCAGATGTAAGAAATTCTTAACTCAAAGCATCCCCCATTTTCGAAATAGACTCAAATTATAGAGCAAGCAGAGTAAAATCATAGCAACCTTCAAAACAATACTCAGTTAATGTTTGGGATATTGTAAATTCATACCCATGAGTTGTGATAACAATGGACATAACAGGAGAACTAAGAAATTCATCATACTTTTAGGGTATGTGGGAAAAATCCTGCACTGGATAAAAACTAGGGCACATATTTCTAATATGCTATATTACCTGCATAAAATAAATTGTCGCCTCACAGTAAGATGTTGTCCTGTTCGATTCTCAGCTAAAGCATCTTCTGTGTGGAGACATGCGTGAATGGGCGTACCTTCATTGAAGGTTGTGCGTCAGAGCTAAGACCCCTTATAAAGACCCCATGCCACCATGGGATTTAAATTTGGAACTGCAAGCCTTAATTCATTCTCTCTTTGAACCTGCAGCTAAATGTGATCTTAAATTTTTGACCTCGAAAACTATATTTTTAGTTGCAATTACATCTGCTAGAAGAAATTCAGAAATTCAAGCATTATCTTCTAACCCTCCATATTTGATTTTTCATAAGGATAGGGTCACATTACATACTAATTCTTCCTTCCTTCCTAATGATATCAGAATCCAGCATCAACCATAGGTTCATAGGTTCATAGATTAGTACTAAGCTAACTGCCCTTGCGAGCCATTTTAAGCCTAGCCAATTATCCCTTGTGAGACTCGAACCCTGCACCTTGTGTTTGTAAGGCAAACACTTTAACCATTAGGCCACCCTCCCAACCAACCCATTAATTGTTTTTGCTGCCTTGGAAGAATCTGTATACCTGCATCTGGTGATTTTTTGTTGTTGGTCAGTTCATTAATTTGCCAGTATTCTTTCCAAAAGTTACAAATAAAGGGGAATATATGCTGCACTTACTGGATGTTCATAGACAGTTACATTTCTATATACACAGAATAAAAGATATTAGAAAGACAGATCAGCTATTTGTTTCCTTTGCATATAATAAATTGGGTGAATCAGTTACAAAGGTAACTCTGCTAGATGGTTGACAGATTGCATTTCATTTATTTATAACAAATTGAATCTCCCCTTAACAAAACCATTAAAGGATCATTCATCAGATGTTTGGTAAAGTCTGCTGTATTCCAGTCTAGAGCTTCTATGGATGTTATACTGTATGCATGTCTGCAACTTGGTCAAATCCTCATACTTTTATCACTCATTAAAGACTAGATCTAGTCTTGAGGGGAAGAGCTGCCTTTGGCTCATCCATACTCAGTAGTATCCTTCCTTAGAGTCCACCCAGGAATTTAGGTAGCTGGGGACTCTGTACCATTAGTTGAGGAATGAATAAAAATTGACAATATCAGATAAAAAATGTGTGTACTCAGCTTAACATTCCATCATCTGTGTTGTCCATTTTCATTCTTCCTCAACTCCCCTCACACCAAACCTCACCATTTTTATTGACTGACTTCTGGAGGAATGAGACACTTCAATGACACCTATGTCCTTTCTGTTGAACTCCAGTTATGACATATCATTGTAATCTTCCTGTAAAGCAGCAAACAAGATCTGAGAGATGTTAAGGGTGGTGCTTTATGGGTAGGGAAGGAGCTTGAGAGTTAGCTGGAGGCCACGAGCTAGTATAATTGTTGAGTCAGATCTGAGGATCGGAGCCGATCCCCTTTAGCTGAGAAAGAATGAAAACAGACAACACAGATGGACCATTATGGTGAGTACATAACTTTATTTTTCTGGATGTGGGAAGTGTATGACAAATATTTGCTTCTATTTTTGATTGGTTAGGGTTGTGTCATTATCTCCTGAAATGTTGGAGTGTCATAGCTGCTGTTGGCAAGGGTTTTGCATTTCATAAAACAAGGCTATTCTTTATTTTATTATTTCTTAATGTTACTTTTTCCAGGTAGTTTTTTTATTTTGTTACTTTTTCTGGAAGTGGTGGAGTCCAAGTGGGTTTGGGACAGTGGTGTGTCTTGGAATTCGTGGCTAGCTTTGCAGTGCTTTCTACAGCTTGGGTTTGTAGGAATAATCAGCATCTGGAAGCCCTTTTATTTTAAATTTTTTTGTGTGTTTTGTGTATTATTATTATCATCATCTATGTACTAGGATGGAATTTTCATTTATCCAAGAGGAAAGTGTGCATATACATTTGCATTGGGAATCTTTTATTTTTGTTTGTTGTAATTGGGCTTTGCATTTTAGTAGAGTTGCAGTAGTTAGAGTAGGTGAGATTATAAAGAAGTTATATTCTTACCATAACGTTCCATCTGTGATATTCACCTTCATTCATTCATTACTGATGGGTGTCGGTTCTGTCCTTGGAACTGAGTCAGCCTTATAACAAGCTCGTGCCAGCCAAAAAACTCTCAAGCTACGCTTTACCCATAGTGCCCCTGTCTCTGTTACCTCAAATCGAGTTTCCCCGTGATAAAGAAAGCAGAGGCTTTTTCTGAGCAAGTCCCCTAATGTGGGATTTGGACCAAATCGGAACCTCCAGGAGCCACTTGGAGGGGGAAGGAGGGTGGGATGTAATGAATGAATGAAGATGAAGGACACAGATGGAACGTTATGGTAAGAACATAACTTCTTTATCTAATGTTGTTAAACTTCATTCATTCCTTGCTGATGGGACAGATTCCCTAGCTACTTTATGTCTTGTGAGGCCCTTATGGAAAGATGTTCCTGAATACCATTGAACCAAAGGATACTCTCCCCCTGGAGACCAAATTCAATTTGTAATGAATGATAAAGGTATGAGGGGTAGCCCAAGTTGCAGCTGCACAGATATCATCCATTGAAGCCTTTGAATGAAAAGCAACAGAAGTTGCCACTGATCTGGTGGACTGTGCTTTGACCTTGCTTGGTAGAGGAATTTTATTATATTGGTAGACCAAGGATATACAGTTTCTCAACCACTTAGATAAGGTCACATTAGAAACAGAGTTTCCCAATTTAGGGCCAGAATAGGAAACAAACTGGTCTGATTTACGTACTAATTTAGTTCTGTCCAGATAAAATTGTAATTGTGTATGTACATCCAGCAAATGAAGGCAGTATTCTCCTTTATTTGAATAGTTAGGGAAAAAGACTGGTAGGTCAATTGTCAGTTCTGAAATAACTTTGGGCAGAAAGGAAGGGTTAGTCCAGAGTGATACTCTGTCCGTATGAAATACCATGTAAGGTTGTTTTATGCAAAAGGCCTGAAGCTCGGCTATGCATCTTTCTGAGGTGATGGCTACTAAAAATAGTGATGTCCAAGATAAGAACTTTATATCACAAGTGGCAGCAGCAGGTTTGAAAGGTGATCGTGTCAGAGATTGCAGTACTAGTGTTAAATTCCAAGGTACGATCGGTTTGAAGGGTTGTCTGATATGCGAGACCCCTTTCAAGAAGGTTTTACAGAGATGATGGGAGATTAAGGATGAGTCTTGGAATCCATTATGGAAGTCTGAGATAGCGGCCAAATGTACTCGAATGGTGGAGGCTGCTGCTCCTGAATGAAAAAGACCTGACAGATAATCCAAAACCACAGTAAAAGGAGCTGAGCAAGGGTCTAGTTCTCTTTGACGGGACAGAATAAGGAATCTCTTCCACTTGCTAAGATAGATTTTCCTGGTGGATGGTATATGTGAAGCCAGAAGGATATCATGTACAGGGGAGGTAAGGTTATTCTGCCTGGCGATTATTGGAAGTGGAGAAACCAAGCTGTCAGCTTGAGACAGGATATGTTTGGGTGAGTCAATCCTTGTGGGTGCGAGATCAATTCTGGAGTTGGATCCTGAATCCATAGTTGGTATACTAAGTGAGGCCAAAGGAAGGGAAACCAAACTTGTCGGGGCCAGTAGGGTGCAATGAGGATTACTCTACTTCTCAGCTGAAAGGCCTTCTTTAGAAATTTAGGAATCGGGAAGGGGAGTGAAAGCATACAGAAGTCCCATGGGCCAATCATGTATCAGGGTGTCCCTCAGGGACTCGCCTGCAGGGGAAAAGTAGCTGCTGCATTTGTGATTTGCTGGGGAAGCGAATAGGTTGCAGCAAAGCTGGCCCCAGCGGCTGAAGATCTTCACTGCAATGATTGGATTGAGGGACCACTCATGAGGCAGTAGGATACATCTGCTCAGCTTGTCTGCAGTCATGTTGGAAATCCCGGGAATATGCATTGCAGTCAGAAAGCAGTTGGAAGCTATCGCCCATTGCCAAATTCTCATGCCCTCTCAACACAACGGGTAGGACTTTGTTCCCCCTTGTTTGTTGATGTACCAGACTACTGACATGTTGTCGGACTGAATAGCAATTGTCCCTGATGGGAGGACAGACTGGAATGTTTGCAATGCTAGAAGCACTGCCCTCAGTTCTAAAACATTGAAATGCAGGTGGGCCTCTATATCTGACCATGTGCCTTGGACCATCTTTCCCTGAAATAGCAGCCCCCCACACACTATCAGGGAAGCATCCATGGTCACTATGGCCCTGGGTTGAGATGGGGAGAAAGGGCAACTTCATAAGTCTTTCTCTGGCTTCATCCACCAAACTGAATCTTGTTTGCATCGTTTTGTTATGCCATTTTGAAAGGACATAGGATGATGCGAAGGATACCACTGATTCAGTAGGAGCCACTGGAGAAGCTTTATGTGTAGACTTGATAGAGGAACTATTGTAATTGATGCTGCCATTGATTATAGAAGTTGGAGGACCACCTGAGCTGACACTTGGTCTTGAGAGAGTATCACCCAGAGTTGGGACCTTAGCCTTTCCAGTCTGTGATCTGGGAGGGAGACCAGGCAAGATTGGGTATTGAAAGTTACTCCAAAAACTCCAAGGTTTGAGAAGGAGTCAGCTTGCATTTCTCCCTGTTTATGGAGATTCCTCAATATTCTGCCAGTTTTAAAGTGTAGTTTAGAGCTGTCACTAGTAGACGCTTGGTGGGGGTGGTAAGGAGCCAACGTCTAAGTACGGAAACACCCGGAATACTTGCAGTCTCATGTGAGCTGTTACCACTGCCATGCATTTGGTGAACAAAATGGGGGCTGAAGAGAGTCCAAAGGGCAGTGTCCGAAATTGGTAACGATTGGCTCCCAGATGGAAATGAGGGAATCTTCTGGAGCGTTTGTCCATTTTTATGTGGTAATATGCATCCTGAAGATCTGCTGAGCACATCCAATCATCTTTCTCCAGAAAGGGGAGGATAGACTGAACTGTGACCATCCAGAATTTTGTTTGGTTGACAAATTTGTTCAAAATGCTGAGATCCAAAATTGGTCTACAGTCCCTTGGCTTTTTTGGTGCTAAAAAGAATCTTGAGTAGAAACCAGATCCTATTTGGTTTGGTGGGACAGCTTGGATGACTCTTTTTTGAGACAGCTTTACTTTCTCTTGAGCTGCTGCTTCCCTTTGACTGGGTGGAACATCAGGAATTTGTCTTGATGACTTTGGGTAAATCTTGAATGGTATGTGATAACATCTGGCTATGATCTTCTGCATCTAAGAATCTGTGGTTATTGTTTGCCAGGCAGGGTGGTGCAGAGAGAAATGTCCCCCGACTGCTTCCAGAGGAAAGCAATCAGGCCACTCTTCAGGAGCAGTGGTAGGGCTGTCCAGAGAAGGAATCCCTGGACCCCTGGTTATGCAGGCCCCCTCTGCCTCTGTAGAGGTGTCTTCCAGAAGAGTTCTGCCTCAGGAAGTAAACTTGCCACGTGTGTCATGAAAAGGACCCTGGGATTTCTTGTGCCACATCTTTCCACTCCTCTGATTCATACAGTAAGGACATTGGTGGGTGGAGAAACATACGCCCATGGCAGACAGGGTCTTGCAGTCCTTTTCATACCTGGCTAATGTGTCTTTTGCTTTTGTGCCAAAAAGGGAAGGAGCTTTCACTGGAGCATTAAGAAAGGAAGGCTTAAAAGAGTCTGCAAAGTCACAAAGGTGAATCCAGGTGTGATGTCTCATGACAATGCCTGAACCTGCAGCTCTAGCTGTCCACATCGCTAGCGTGAGAAATTATCCACATGAACAAGTTGGATATAGATTCCAGGGTTGGCAGCTTTGTCACGTACCTCATCAGAGACTGCTCCTGCTAAGGTTTTGGAGAGTTCCAAGACTAGGTCTCTCTGAAGCCTAGTAAAATATGCCAAATAATTCAAAGACCAAATGGCAATTTGATGAGGTAAACACTCGCTTCCCTAACCTGCCCACCACCCAAGACTGTCTGTTTGGGAGATGGACAGTCTGGCTCTCCTCGGCGAGCTCTTTCCTATTGGCCACCACCACCATCATAGCATCTACTGGTAGGCCCTTGGACCAGTGTGGACTTTCTTCAGGTGGGGATAAAATTTTGTCTGGTATCTGTGGGATTGGTTCAACTGTATCAGGACTCTTCCATGGTTGCTGCACAATGACTTGGACTAGCTCTTCTGCAGGCAGGGTCACCCAGGAAGTAGAGGATCGAGCACAAAAAGACTGCAAGAATATGGACTCCTCAGAGGAAGAGTTGGTGGACTTCCAGTCTCCCCACTGCTTCAAGATTTCCAGTATATCTCCAAAAGAAACATAGTTGGGGGTGACCATGGGGACCCCTCCCCTTCATCATAGTGTGTATCTTCAGTGAGGGACTCCACAGGGAAGTCCACGTCCTTCCTCTTGCATGTCCTCTTACGTGGTACCTCTTCAGCGGGGGCTTCTGATGAGGACTCCAAAGAGGGGGCACCCTATGGTGGGTATCTTGAGGCTCTTGTGCTCAATGTCCTGATGTGGTGGTCTGCGTCAGCTGTGGTTTAGAGGGAGGACATATCTGGAATTCTGACACCGATGGTTTGCCCACAGAGGCAAGGGCCCTCTCCATCACTTGGAAAGCTGGCCCGTCTGATGAGAGATGGGAGCCCAGAACTGAGAAGGACAACCTCGGAACTGGGGTCACACCCTGTCCCAATGGGCCCACTCCCAAGGAAGGAGTCCCAAGAAGACTCGGTACTGTCAGGACTCCCAAACCTGTAGTAGATGGCACCATAGAAAAAATAGGTGCCATACTAGGGGTCACGGTCCCTGCAGTCCAGTCATGATCCTGAGGATGGCACGGCTCTGAACGAGCCGAAGCTCAAAGGGTCGGCTCCAAAACCATGGTGAGATCCACCAGTGGAACCGAAGTGGGAACCAAAAGAGGAGTTAGTGCCGAGTGCTTCAATGTCTGCAAGGAGGTCAAAGGAGGAGAATATGGAGAAAGACTCCCGACTCCAGATGGGAGGGAGTTCTGGAAGGTGTTGGAATTCCTCTGGCTGTCAGCAGCTGATCCACAAGATGCACCACATCCATTTCCAAGAGGTTCCTGGTAAATCAGGTCAATATTCCCGACAGGGAATCAGGCCATTCCAAAAAAGGGCTATACTGCTGCCCAAAGAAAGGATCCATCATGGGTGAGTATCGGGTCCGAGCAGACTGTCCTTTTGGCACCGTGGTCTCAAGACCAGTAACATATATGGGGTGGGGGAAAGTGTCCGGTGCTGGATCAATTACTGTTGGTGCCGAATAGCGTGGAACAGAAATTGGAGGCACAGTTGGTGCAGTAGAAATTGTCAGTGCCATGGCTGGTGCCAGGGTCAAAATGACTGAAGATGGCACCAAAGTGGAAACATGTAGCTTCGGTACTGAAGACGGCACCGTGGAGGGCAGTTGAGGCCGTGGAGCTGAAGTGGTCAGTGTCAATTTGGGTATTTTTGGTGTAGGCTCAGACTTCCTATCACCAGAGGGTGAGGAAGGAACAGAGTGAGATTTATTTGTGTTCTGTCTTTGGGGGGATGAGCCTTCCAACCCAGAAATAGCCTCTAAGAAAGCTGTCTTTAAAAGGCCTTTAAGTATCAACTTGTTTTTCCTTTCGTTTAGAGTACGAGAGCTGAATCCTTTACATATGTCAGAAGGAGGCTGAACAGATAGGTGTGGGACACCCAGACACTATACACAAGAAACATGGGTGTCGGAATTAGGCATTTTGCGACCACATTGGTCGCATTGCTTAAAATCTGTTGTCCCTTTTTGCTCTAACATGGCAGAAAACCAGTTGAGTCAATAGTCTAACAGTATCAACAATCACAGCAGAAAAGAAGTAGCAATATAAACTCTATGGCAAAAGGACTTTTTTTTTTTTTTTTTTTTTTTTCAGGTAGGATACAGACAGATAGAGGATTGTTTTTATTTATTTTTTTGATGATGGTACTTGAAATTACCAAGTTGGTAAGGAATGCAGGAGAAAACACTTAATATGGGGTAAAAGTTTAGCGACTAATAGAAGAAGGGTATTATCAAAGTTAAAAAGAGAAAATGTGTAGAAAAAGGTTTTAGAATAATAACTTTTTAAAGTACTTAGCTGAGACCTGGCTTGACACGTCTTGATGGCTACACAGCAAACAAGATCTGAGGTAACAGGGAGAGGGGCACTATGGGTAAAGCTTAACCTGAGAGTTTTTTGGCTGGCACAAGCTTGTTATAAGGCTAACTCGGTTCTGAGGTCAGAATCGACACCCATCAGTAAGGAATGAATGAAGACCAACAACATCAGATTGTTAGTTTATTATTTTATTTGCTTTTTATTTTTATGTTTATACATTTGTAAGCTACTGTAGAAAATTACAGCTGTAGATAACTGCTAATGTTAAGTACATTTTAAAATGTATTTTTTGGCTGTACATGTTGCATATTTACTATTTTTTATTAAATGTGGTGGTTTGTCTCTTGCATTTTTATACATGGTTGTGTATGGGCTTTCTTTTATTGCAGTATCGTGTAATGTGTATTGTATTTGTGCATGAGTGTATTTCAAGTTTTATGGTATTGTTCAACTATTTGTATATGTTTATGTCCATGTGTGTGGGTGTTGTGAATGTTGTGGTTAGTACTGTTTTTTGTGTTGCAGTTGGGCATTTTATGTTGTGTTGTGTGCATGATATATGTTGGGGAAGTGTAAGTATGTGTTGTGCTCTCTGTCACTTTTTTGCTGTGGTTTGGCATGTTAGGTTGCTGGGACGTCTTGGTGATATATTTATTTTATTTATACTTATGTAATATTTTATATTATTTATAATGCAGGATATACGCTTAACACTTCATTGCAATAGGTATACAAATTTCTTTAGATAGTTCAGTCATGTATATTGCAGTTCATTTTAGTATAGATTTAGTCTTTTTAATAGTAACTTAGGCTGTTAAAGAAGACACGCTGCACTGTATTATGTTACTGTGTTTATGAATGCTTCACTACTTTTTGCTTGTCCTTTTTGCTGCAGCATCATTATTTGCTTTATTTTGTTGTTTTCCTTTATTGTTTTTTTCATACATTGCTATGTTTTGCTTTCTTTTATGCATTTTTAGTTTTTTTAGGATACCTCCCTTTTCCATTTTACTGTTTTGTGTGATCTGTGTCATCACTGTATATTTCTTTGGTTCTTTCATTTTTGGAAGACCATGTTTTTCATTGTTTTCTGTTATTCTTTTTTCATCTGCATTTTCATCAGCTCCTTT
Source organism: Protopterus annectens (assembly GCF_019279795.1). Classification (NCBI taxonomy): domain Eukaryota; kingdom Metazoa; phylum Chordata; order Ceratodontiformes; family Protopteridae; genus Protopterus; species Protopterus annectens. Next base: position 1,703,336,785 of record NC_056739.1, on the reverse strand, counting down.
TTTATTTCTATAGTTCGTTTTTTTTTTTTCATTTTAAATATTTATTATTTAGTTTTCTAGGCTGTTTACTGAAATGTAAATATATAACTGTAAGCGGTCAGTTACAAAGGTTATATACTTAATGTAATTATTTAATGAATTTTGATGGTTATTATAACTGCACATGCATTGTTGTGTTTTTGTAGAGTGTTACTTCTTTGGATATGGTAGCTGTACCCTGAAGTCTTCAATTTATATGTGCTAACTCTGTAAGGGCTGTACTTTGAAAACTGGGGTATGTTATAGCAATAACCCACGCCTGGGTGTGGGTAATGCGGGATTTACCCATGGTTGGCATGGTTGACAACCGTGGGTAAATCCCAGCCCCAGAAGTGGGTTGCTATATATTATGACATTATTTAAGAAAAGAAATAATTACTTTTCTTAAATAATGGCATTGTATAATGCCTTTGCTGCCCTTCCGCTGTCTGGTATCATGACAGTTCTGATGTACTGCGCATGCCTACGCAGTACATCAGAGCTGTGGCCAAAAGCAACAGAGAAAAAAAGATCTCCGTTGTTTTTTACTGTTTCGCTATGCTAAATGGGTTTAACATAGCGAGACAACTTTAAAATAAGCAACGGTCCGTTGCTTATTTTAAAGCTGTCTCGCAATGTTAAGCCCATTTAACATAGCGAAACAGTAAAAAGCAACGGAGATCTTGCTTTTTAACCTGTCTCGCTATGTTAAATGGGTTTAACATGGCGAGACAGCTTTAAATAAGCAGCGGAGATCTCCGTTGCTTATTTTAAAACTGTCTGCTTATGTTAAACCCATTTAACATAGCCAAGGTTTAAAAGCAATGGAGAAAGCAAGATCTCCGTTGCGTTTTACACTATGTCGCTATGTTAAAGGAGTTTAACATAGCGAGACAGCTTTAAAAAGCAACGGAGATCTCCGTTGCTTTTAAACTGTGTCGCTATGTTAAATTCTTTTAACATAGCAGACAGTGTTAAAGACTTATACTAATGGAAATAGTCCGAACGGATCTTTCCATTAGTATAAGTCGTTACAATGTGCTGCTGGCCAATCAGCGTGCGTTTTGAATATTAATGGGGAGTCATGGTATAATATGAAATAATGCACTGACAGGCTTACTATGCATTTACTGCTCTGCAATTTCAGTGCTAGTATTTCAAAGATCACAAATCCTTTTGGGGAACAACAGCAAGATCCCATTATTTAGCATGCTTTTTCATCATTTTTATCTCTAGATATGTTTTTATTTATTTATTCTAAAGGAGTTGGGGGAGTAGGGAAGGTTTCAGCACTAGTAGAAAGTCATCATGATGAAGGGGGCCAAAAATGTTTTAAAATAAGGGGACTCGGTGGATGCCTTCACAAAGATGGCCCTCATTTGTGTTGTGTAGCTGTTGTCCCACAGCACTATGGCCTGCATTATCAAATGTGCTAAAAAATGTGTCCCTTCAGAAATTATGCAGCACCTAGCTTATTTCAAACAGCATGGATCCAGGGCCAATCATGGAATTAGCACATCACTATTATGTGGCACAGTATACATTTGCCATCGGATTGTGACAAACGTATTGGCTCACTCTTCATTGCTATCTCCAAAGACATTTACATGGTATTTCATGCTAACTTATGGATGTCTTGGCTGGATAGGGTCCTACCTCCAGCACCACAAGATGATTTATTAATTGTGCAGCAAATACAGGCCAGTCAGTCTGAATGATGCAGTCTCTCTTACCATGAGAGTGGATGCCGGAGCTCCCCAATGGATTGTGCTCAGCCCAATGCTTATTGCAGTCTTTAGGCATAATTAGGCACTGAGAAACTGCAAAACTGTTCAAGTATATGCTGACAGCTCCACAATTATCCTTAGAGATGACATAACTCACACTATTAATGCTAACCTGCAGCATACATTTAGGGCTGAATGCTGTTGGAATGCATTTCAGTGCCTGTAAGACCATGGGCAGGATTCAGGAAGCCTCCGTGTAAGAGTTATAACTCTTACACGGAGGCTAAACAGTGTGATGTCAGCATGTCATGCATATGCATGAGGTGCATGAGGCATGCTGAATCACACTGTAACTCTTACACGGTCCGTGTAAGAGAGTAGGGGGCGTGTCCGTAGACACACCCCCAGAAGTCTAGAATGGCTGAAAGTAAACAGCCACGAGGGAAGCCATGGAAATGTGAATAACCACACTACACAACACAAGCCCCCACAGACCAGCAATGTAAAAAGTGAACAGATGTTGTAAAATGAAAATAAAAAATGTTTAATTTTTTTTAAACCCCGTAAATGTGTGCTACTGTGTGCGCTCGTGTCCGCGGGTGTGCTGCTAGTGCAACTGCAGTTAGCAATCAGTGGAAAAGGATATAAGAACTAAATATGCAAAGTAAGCCAAGAAGTAATAGCATAGCGGTATAGTTGTCGGCTTGAGAGCAGGCAGGCAAGGTTTGAGCCCACACAACAACCATTGTTTTTTTTTAAATAAGCACTAAAAAGGCCCGTGACAGTATTGCACAAATGTAAAAGTATTCCCTTTTGTAAAATGGAATGAAATGGAGCATATGTTGTCAAGTAATACAATAATAAAAATATTTAGAAATGTACTGATAGCTAAACTGCAGTGAGACAGAGTGCCCGTAGCTAAGTAGTGTTTCACAAACTGCAAACTGCTTGCCCATAGCTAAGGACTGGTTTAACAGGCTCAAACTGTGTGCAACTAGCTGTGCTACGTTTAACATGTGTGTTACTAGCCAATTAAAGTGTAATCCAGCACACACCGTTTGCACGATGCTCCCACAAGCTAACCGGCAGTGCGCATGTGTGAGCTCCGCGCAAACTAGCGCAGACCTGGTTTTAAAGTGTTTAAAAGTGCTTTTGGCATGAATGATTGACAGGTCCTGAAGTCATTTCCAGACAGTCATAAAATTTAAAAGTCAGTGGTCAGATTCGAACCCAGGATACCATGTACTAGAGTCAAGGTACTAAACCACTAAGCCATGCCAGCAGTACTTAGAAATGCAGAAATAGCATATAAATAGGATATAAGCCAAAATGGAGCATGATAAAGCAGTTTCTGTGAAGTATATACAATTCCAAACCGGCCAATCATAGACATGTGCGGGAAATTCGGCATATATAAGCCCCATAGGTGGGAATACACAGCATAAACGATTGTAGAATAGACCTGCAGGCAGAATGAGTGGAGTAGGGGAGGGACGTTGCTTTCGAGCACAGCGGTGGGGCGTTGAGGAGTCCAGATACATGGTCTGGCTCCTAGTTCACCATCATGAGGCCCAACTCATGCAGGGCCAGGTCTCATGGGGAGCATACAGGGAGGAGGCATGGGACCAGTTGGCTCATGATCTGACCAGTGCTACTGGCATTCCACACACTGGTGAGCAGGTCCATCACCACCATGCAGACCTGAAGTGACGTAAGCAAGACCAGTTGACCCAATGGATCCAGGAGGCCCGGGATATGCCCAACGCCCCACTACTGAGTAAGTTACATTTTACTTATGTATGTAAGGAATTCAACTAGCTGATACCAAGGAGATGTGTATTCCAATATTACTTGTTTTGTATTACAGCTGCAGGTGTCCGCTCTGCGAATCGAATGGCACATGAGCGGAGGCTGGTGCGGCTGTGCCACCATGCAGGTTAGTCTGATTGATAGGCCCTATACTCAATTTGAAAGCAAAATATATGCATACTAGTAGGCCCTACCACAAGACCATTGTAACACTAGTCTGTATGACCTACCAGTAAGCCATGACTCTCATACAGGAATATAGTGCTAAATAAGTGGAACATGTAATAGTAGGAATGAAGATAAAGACAATATAGTATGTGTACTACCCAAAGCATGTCAGGCAGACTTTTACTGTCCCAATTACTGGATTCCCATACTAGTGTAGTGTTAACAGAAACAGCCCTGCAAATTGTTAGCTTGTACCCAATATTGTCAGCTAATGTACATATATGAAAGTATGTATATGTACACATATGTATATATAGCAATACATATGAAATATAGTCGTAGGTGTCAGTATGCATACACACTCACTACAGGGAACAGGTGAGAGAAATGCAGCAACCTGAATTCACAACACAGCATGAAGCATGAGAGATGTACTAACCTTCACACTCACAGAACATTGTCAACAGCATACCAGCATGGTCCACGCCCTTATAATCTGAAAGGGCAACGCCTATCTCACATACCCTTTTATAGCACTGTCCTGAAATCACAGTGAGACATGCAATCAGTACACAACTGGCTGTATGCAATTAGCCAATGCTGCCTTACAATTGGTGCAGAGGCTACCACATGGACCTATGCAGATACCTACAAAAGCATCCAGTACCCACACTCCACACATGCAATACAGTCATTGCACAAACCTACAGAGAAAGAGAGAGACAGAGATAGAAATAAAACAAATATACAGACAGCCAGCATCAAAACCAGCAGCAGCAGCAAACAGCAAGCAGCAAGCAGCACCACTGACACAGCAACAGCTGCCACAAACACAGGTAATGCAAAGTAGCAGGTTAATACTGTGTTTACTGTGACACCTCCAAATGTATCATAGTTCACTATCTATAGGTATGTCCATGAGATAGGTTGTGTGTACATAGTCCTGAAATATATACATATGTAATATTGCTGTACATGTTGCCCATACTTAAAACTTCCATAGCTTAGAACACAAGGCCAGTTGTGCATATGATGCAGTAGTTACCAGGGTCAGTAGAGGTTACTCCTCATTGGTGTGGGACCACTGTGTATGTATGGCACTGTTCAGGTACATATCCTGTAGTTTGGCCAGGGATTAATATCAGTCTGTCATGTGGTGCTATGTCCTCCAAGGGTGAACGTAGCACACATCCAGGGATACCATTTCGTAACAGTGATGCTATGTGTACTGCAATGTTGAGGGTGGCCCTCACCTGGACATGTGAGAGGATAGGGAGGTTACAGTCATCTGTGATAACTAATTCCACATGTGTAGGAGAATGGGGGGGTACCTGCACCTAAACTGTCTGCAACAATGTTGCCAATATCTGTGCATTTGGTGAATGTGAAGCATCTTAACACTGATGACCACAGATGCCTTGCCTTCATGTGAATCTGCCCTGTGCTGCATTAGCCTCCTGCTATTGTTATACAATGTGCCTGTATCTGTAGTCCACTGGACAGGATAAATAAGTGGTGTGCATATGTTCTGGGTTAGATATGTGTGTGCACAGTGCATGCACTATGTGGGATGTCTGTGGTAAGCTTTTGCAAAGGGGCCAGCAGTGTGTGTTGTGGCTTCCACTGGCCCAATGGGCTGCATGGATAGCATCACAGTCCTAACTAGTGAATAACTGTGTAATTACATGCATACATAGCAAGGTAGTGTACTGTGCTTGTGATGTTGTTGGTATATGTATATCCAGGCTGAGTAATGTGTGTCCACATCACAAGGTTGGATGGCAACACACATCCAGTATGTAGGGATGAACACCCAGAGTGTTTCAGATGTGTCGCCTGTGCAGAAATATCTGGCCATTACCTGTGCATCCCCCACAACACACACACATGCAACCTATGGCAGAAGTACTATAGCAGTACACATAGATTCATAGGTTCATACTAGGCTATTTGCCCTAGGGCATTGATAAGCCTAGTAGAATGTGTTTGTCTTTCGCCACCCAATTACAATTTATGCTGCTATGCCCTTGTCCGACGTTAGTATACTGTGCCTCTGTCTAACAGTGACATAGAAGTGATACCCGGGGTACAACTATGATCTCCATCCACTCATCCAGATTCCTATGGAAGAGAGTCAATGAGGGGCTCTGCCTAACCTGTAGTGTGAGTTCATTACAGAGTGAAGGGAGCCTCTTGGTTAGGAATATGCCCCTCCGGCATGTCCTATTTTTGTCAGTGCTGAGGTTCAGGTCTCCTGAGCATGTGGCTGTATGGGACTCTGATTTCCTGAGGTGCAGCATGTTCATTACTTCTGGGTTGGACATGGCTGTATATGGCAGGCACAGATTGCCTCTGAACAGGCAGTATGCCACTGAGTCCAGCTCCATTTCCTTTAACTGGGCAGCATATGGCATCTGTTTGAGCCCTTTGATCCTCTTGATGAGGTACTGTTGGCCTTTACCAGTTGCTGTAGGTGTCTGATTAGGTACATCCCAAAAGGTGCATTGTACGCAATTATAGGCCTGATGATGGATGAGTAAAGAGGCACAATGACCTCCCCTGCCATACATGTGAATCCCTCATGATTAGCTGGGCTATATAACATGTCTTTCAATCCACGTTGGCCATGTGGTTGACAAATGACAGTTTGCTATCATGTTTGTTCCCCAGGTCCCCAATTACGTCTTCTGTACTCAATGGCCTAACACCTATGTGGTACTTTGCCACCAATGTGGAGGTGTGGGAATCTGCGTTGAATATTGATACTCCCCCTCCTTTGTTGTCTGGTCCAAGTGTTCGGGCTGACAAGAATGGTAACAGGTATAACTTGGTAGTGCTGGTGTGCTCCTGGGAAACCTGAAACAGGTTTATGTTACTGCACAGATATCGATGTCCATAATGCTAAGTAGGGTTTTGAGTGCGTGTATCCTGAGGTCTAGACTTCTGGTGTTGAGTAGCATCACTCTTACTTCCTCATCCTTTGTGATACGAATGGATGTGGGTTTGCCTTATGAGCCTTGCCTAATACAGGCACTATGGGTGTAGCAAGAGCCTCTGCCAAAATCCAATAGGCCAGGGGTGACAGGTGCAAGCTGTCCCTAGCAAAGCATTGTGGCTTGTACAGCATACCACCCCAAGATGACAGGCATTGGCACACCTGTGAATGACACCAGTACGTCAGTCAATTGTTGGAAAGGATCATCGTGCCTTGATATTGTGGCATCATTCTTGGTGAGGGTAAGATGCTACCAAGGTCAGGGTCATACTGTCTTGGGCTACATGCTCAGAGAGCTCCTTACTGTCTCATGTCATGTAGTCCAGGGAGGTATGTGTCAGGTCATTCACACCAGCATGGACATTGAGTGAGTCATACCTGTACTTGCCTTGGAGTTACTTGAGTGTTTGTGTTATGTGGCGGGTCGTAGTGCCTGACAGGCTGCACACTGTGACCCTCACCTCGTTAAGCCTGGTGAACGTGATGTCAGTGTGCCTGATGATAGAGGCACCTAGTACAGGTGTATGAGGTGTGTTGTTTACTGTTAAGGGCTGTGAGTGTTCAGCACATTGGCTTTGTGAGATATGTGTTGCACGTGTTTGTTTCCGTGGTAGTGGTTGCTTGGGTGTCTGCTTTGGAGGTCTCTGCTGCGTAGGCAGACCTGTAGTCTGAGCCTACGAGTATGTTCATGTGTTAGTTTTGCTGTCGTGGTAGGTCTATGTGAGACTGGAAGAGTAGTGAGTGTGGTTTCCTTCTCCACCTGACTGGTTATGGCAGTATTGAGTAGAGAGAGCCTAGCCTCCAGTTTGGTATATGGTTGCATCACTCACATGTGTTTGAATTTGTTGTTAGGAGGAGGGGTTGTCTGTGTACATGCAGCTGTTATAACATTGCCTCTGGATTACCACACTCACCAGCTGGACTGGGGAGGAGACTGACAACTGACCTTTGGACATGCTAGAATACTATTGTGAATTCCGTAATAATTGAAAACAAGGTCCAGTGGGGAGTGAGGGTGTACTGATATTACCTACTACTGCTGACTGATATAATAGCTTCAGTGAGCAAGTGCCAGGTAACCTAAGTGCAATGTGTTACAGTTAAGTAAATGCAACAATGACAAGCAGTCACTTGCTGTCATGTGTAACATGGAAATACATACAGTAAGCAATGCAGATATCAGTAGTGAGTCACAGAAGTGCTGAGAAGCTGTGTAGTATGTGGAAGTAGCGTACCAGTGAAATAACAAGCTAGCAAATAACAAGCATATAAACAAAGCTAGATTCAGGAGGCTTGGATGTAGTGTTTGCTACAGCAAACAAGGTGTACCAATGTCAGTAAGATACAGCTCAAATATGCAGGCACTATAAACCTGAAACCAGAAGTTCCCAGCTATGAATGGCAGAGTACAGCCTATTGTCACACAAGAGTGCAGACCACAAACCTTGTTAATGTTAAATAACTGGCCTGAAGGCCAACTACCTATACCAGAACTAATACACTTGGACACTGGGCTCTCAATCAGCAGTTCCAACTTCAAAGGATGAAAGATATGTGTCCTGCCACCACAGTGCTTGCCACAAACCTCCCTAATGTAAAACAACTGGTCTGAAGGCCAAGTGCTTAGTCCAAATGACTTAGAATGATAGCTACACTTTAATCAAGTTACAACCAAGCAGTAATAAGTACAATTTAATACTCCCTGTATAGAATGTGTACAGTGTATTGCTGAGATACTATGCTGATAACCTGTTTGTGTACCTTTCCAGGGGAACATGGCTCCGAAAAGGAACCCCGCATATTCTGCTGCAGAGGATGAAGTGATCCACCAGAGCCTGGTGCGTGACTATGCCATCCTGTTCTCATGCACCACCCAGAATCAGCAGGAGAGGTCTGCACTGTGGCAAAATCTTGTTAGCAGGATAAATGATGTTGGCATGCATGATAGGACATATGAGCAGGTGAGACATCACTGCAGTGATTTGATTAGAAATGTCAGCCAGCGTGCTGCAGATATCCGCAGGCAACAGGTTGCCACA
>NC_056739.1:1703204783-1703327529 GCF_019279795.1 Protopterus annectens | reverse complement strand
TTTTTAAAATTTAATCACCCCCCCTTAATTTTTTTTGCCGAACCCCATTCCTTAATTTTCTTGTGCTCGTTTTACTTTAAGCATGTCTGTTTTGCTTTAAACATGCTCGTTTTACTTTAATCTCTTAATTTTAAACATTTTGTTTAATTAACTAACCTTTTGTGCCTCTCACTTGTTTAATACTGTTAGTGCAAGTTTTCATTACCTTTGTTTTTTTTCTGGCTCTTTTTTTGTCCTAGTTTCTCTTGGTTTACCTTCATTGTTAACCCTGCACCTCGTAGCTCTGGAAAGCAGTCTCTGGAATCCCAATTCTGACACCATGTTACTCGTCTAGTGAGGATACAATAGACGAGACTGTGTGGGTTCTGTTCAAGCAGCTTTATTATGTACAAACACCTCAGAACTGAGGCTTATTAACTTTAACTTGGGTAAACTTACATACAAACTAGCTGTTCCACTCGAACATGCTCTCTCTGGCTGCACTTTCAAAATGGCACTTAGATCAGCACATGCTCTGTATTTATATGCACGTTCAGTCCTTGAAACGCTTCTTAAAGATTCAGCACACATGCTGTGTACTACACTGACCATGTTCAAAATGTGCACCCTACTCTTAATGCCTTATATAGCTCCAGTATTTCGAAATTATTTTTATATTTTTTTATTGAAATTTTATTTTCAAACACAATAACAAAACAGCTATTTGCACAAGTGTCTGCATTAATTCTTACTATATATACATCACTAAGATTCATTAAGCAGGCAAACTATATAAATTGATAATAGCACATAAAATTGGATGAATGAATAGAAGAATATTAATTAATATTAATCTGTCTAGTAATATTCTGCAGTTATTTTTTTGTTTTCACCTTAATAGTAGACTTTCTTTTTGACACACAACAGTAACAGTATTCATAAATTCTGTAAATGGAGTAATCTCATTTTCACAATTCTCTGTAGCCATTTTCCTGGCTGTTAATAAACTCCTTGGAAGTGCCACTGAAGTATATGTAAAAATCTAGGAATTGGAGCATTAAAACACCAAAAATGTAGTTAATATAAAGCTTCAAAAGTCTGCAGCAGTGTCCAGTTCAGATTTAACATTCTGTTTATTATGTTTGCTATCTGTTGGCTTTCAGTCTTGTCTTTGTGTTTCAAATGCATTTTAAAAGTTCATTGTAGGAGCCCCTTTCATGTTTTTACTGTGATATTTTTGCCTGTCATGTCTGCTGGCCATCAAGTTTCTACCAGGGTCACACTTTTTCCCCAAATCTGCCTTCTTCCATTCAGCACCACTTGGGTGGATCTCCTCTCTGCAAAGGAAACTGGACTATCTACAACCCTCCCTTGGTTTAGATGGGAGGAAAGGGTTGAGAGCACCACTAAGCTGCTAGCATCCAGGCAGCTGTCAAGGGTACTTCAGTCTTCGAATCCCAATTCTTATTTTGACTTTTTGAAAAGATGCTTGCTTCACCTCAGCATGGTACTCTTCTCTGGGCCATCTGTGTTTAAGGGTACACCCTAACTGTTCCCAGACTGGAGAACTACCTACATACACTTCAGACAGCACTCTTTCAGTACTGTTGATGGAATGGAGTTTCCGACTTTTGCCTGATCTCTCCTTAAGTCACTTATGTAGGCATTTGGGTCAACACAATGACCTATAGCACATACCCTTATCTGTCGTATCAAAGTCCTTGTTGCTTTCTAGCACCGTTATGACTCCACATGCTGACTTAAAAACACAACATGCTGAAACCTACCCTAGGATGTTTAGACAGGAGGTTGGCTACCACCTCCTATCCTTCACCACTGGCTTCTGTAGCTCCTGGGCCCATTAATTGATGCCCATTCATCTGGTCCACACTCTGGGCTGCATTCCACTGAGGAACAGAACCGGCATGCTTTTAAGTTTAATTGCAATGGCAAACAGTTCATTTTTATAATTCTGTTCAGCAAAATGAAACATTTAACTCCCTTCTAAACTTTGTACACATCTTTGATCACAGATGTCACAAAACCGATTAAAAGCAAAACAGAGGTTCCTTTCTTGCCTGTAGCCACACCTTGTAAATGAGGCTTGTGTTAAAACTGTTTCGTATTGTCTGTGCATGTTGTGGATGTTTTTTCTTGTCTTCACTTCTGTTACAGTGCATTCTCCATTGGCTTTCTATTTAATTTCTGTTACTGCTGGAATGCATTCTTGCTTTGTTTTTCAGTATTGCCATTTAATTTAGCTTGGAATGTATCTTGCACAAACCCCTTTCCTCTTTTAATTGTGTATCAATAATTTCACTGGCTGTATGTACATGAACAGCTTTGGATAAGGTCAGGATTTTTTTTTCTTAAACACCTATTTCTAGTCCATGGTGGTGCAGCGGTAGCATTGTTGCCTCACAGCAAGAGGTTCTCATGTTTGATTCATGTCTGGAGTGCGGGGAGTGCCTTCTATGTGGAGTCTGCATGTCCTCCCCGCGGTTACATGGGCGTTCGAAAGACTTAGTTGAAGGTTGAACGTCGAGCTGGCACCTTGGCGTTCGTGAAAAATCTACTGCCAATCATTAGCGGACCAGAGTTCTGCTGTGGCGACCCATAACCGGGAAAAGCCGAAAGACAACAACAACTTTAACACCTATTTCTGATGCTGTATTCTATTCTGCCACTTGTTAACGAATCTAATTCACTGCCTTTGGTTTGATAGGTCAGTAGCATAAGCATCTACAGTCTGTGTAGGATCTTGTACTTCTGCAAAGATCATGTCAGATAAATGGAAGGTACTTTCCAGATATACAGTCATTCTTTTATTTTGTTCTAAATGGAATTTTGTCTTTCACCTTCCTGAGAAAAATTAGTGTTAGATATTGTCAAAACTTTCCTGTCAACATGCCAAACACGCAGAACTCTGCTCTTTTTCGTACTACTTCTCTATTCCACTCACAAGGGGGAACAAAGCAGATTCCAGATTCAAAGCTTCCATTTTTCTTTTTATTCTTCTTATAATGTTATACTTACAGACCTTTAAATTTATTGAAAATAAAGACATGCAGATATTTTCAGTTCTTTAGTCTGTTTCTCCTTTGACACAATGTAACACGTAGATGTTTGTTCCATAAACAGCACAGACACTGTCGTAAGTATGTGGCCTCCAAGAACTGTTTATTCAGACTGGCTTCTAGAAGGAATATGTAACACATGACATGCTGCTCCTTGTAGACCATAACATATTTAAAGTTATACACCCCATGTACTACAAGAAGCATTGTCTGCTTTGTGCAGGAAGCAATATTATATTTATTTTTTTGTGTTTAGATACCAGGTGGCTGGACTGGTCTGCTGGCCCTTTTCATCCATGATCCCAATTAGTCCTCTGCGCCCTGTCAAGATTTGGGTGGTACATGCCAAATTCTCCTGGTACAAATGCATTATGATAGAGCAGGGTAGGCAGGCTCACACTCAACTAGATAATACCTGGAACTTCCAGTAGGTGTCACTCTACCTTAGAATATCTAAGCACCAGAAATCTAGACAAAGCCATAAATGATGGGGAGACAAAGGCCCAAAAATAGGGACACTTTTTTTAAATTATTGCTGTCACAAACTTTAAAATTTGATAGACTAACAGATTTTACATTAGCAGGAATTTTCTGAAGGATATGAAATCTGAAACTCAAATGTCTGCCAATAATTTCTGACCTCAGTCCTCAATGATTTGCCAGTGATTTGCAAGAAAACCTCAAATTTTAAGAGGAACAGATCCGGACAATTGAGAGGTATGGGTATCGCACCTTTGTAGAGATACAGAGCCCCACCTGTCCTCTCCCTTCCCCTCAAGGATGGGTGAGGTAATACCAGCTGTTCATTTCCATCCTCCTGCCTGTCTTTATCAGGAGCCCAAGCCAGGGGTCAAACTGGGATCACCTATTTTGCGGTCAGGACTTCATCCTTGTATGCCACAAAGCTGGATACGTGGTAGGTTTATCTTGTTCCTCTGGTGAAACTGCATATTCCAATTGTCTGTTATACTTTGGTAACCCACTGCATTTGTTTTTTTTTTTTTTTTTTTTTTTTGTAAGTTGCATCAAAGATGACTTCTCTTTCTGTTTATTTTGATTTACTCCAGTCAGATGTAAAGCTGGGCATATTAAGAAAGTAGTGCCCCACAAGCAAGTGCACAGTGGAGTCTCTGGTACCAGGCTTAGCATATGTTCATGAATGTACTATCTAGAATTTAACAGCACTAGCCTTTTCACTTACTAATAAAGTGCTTTATTTTCAAAACTCCTTTTCTAACAATAGTGAATACAAGCAGCAGCTTTCTACTTGTGGACTTAAAATATTCCTGGCATCTTGGATAAAGGTGTAAGCTGAAACTTCATGGAGTAAATAACTGTTACTACCTATGTGTATATTATTAGTTTTAGAAAATGAAATGATAAACTTGATACTATAATGAAGTTTGCTCTTCACAGTAAGTGTTTGTTCTTTAGGTCTTTGTGAGAGTTTGTGAATTTAGCTGTTCAGCATAACTGCTACATTCCCAAATGATGCTTAACTGTACAGAGTAGTTAAACACCTGACTAGACAGTCCACTGCCTTTTTATGACAATCCAGTAATTGTGGATGTATACATTTGCATTGTATAGTCTATGGTAATGTAATGATTATGAAAATTTGCAGTTTAGATCACTTTTGTAGCACCGGGTCATTTACAATTGTGACGTACCATGGAGGCACATGGGGTGGCATATAGGTATGGCAGGTGTCATGTTAGCAGAACACACCAGTAGATACCCAGGGTATATGGGGCTGAGTTGCAGGATGTAGTTCCATGAATATGCATATTGTTGGATAACTGTACACTATAGCTGTTTTGGTAGTCATTTGAACTGTGCACACATAATAGATAGCTATCCAGCCTGAAGCAATACTCTAAGAAGGGATGCAGTGTGCCATTATCAGGATAAGTGAGTGACTGACTGGTGGAGTATTGCTTCAGAAGGGATGTAGTATGGCATTATTAGGACGAGTGATTGACAAGTTCATATATTCTTGTGACTCTCTTACAAGCCAGGACTCCCTCTGGTTGAGAAATAATCTAGCAGAATGCTGGGACACAGCAGTTAGCAGCATTATTATTTGTTGAAGGATTTCATGTAACTAATAAAACCCTACTTATTTTCATAGCTGACCAAATGACCAGAGAAAGCATTGATCTGATGGCCTGTAATGTTAAGGGCCAGAAGTCTGAAGACTCTCAGACTGACTAGCTGCATTGGCAGACAACTGGCTTTAAACAGAATCAGGGATGTGTTTACTGCTGTTTAGCCATACTGAATTGTGTTGCCAAACCATGTCACAATGCAGGGGTGTTCTGCTTTTTACTGTCCACTAGCTGAAAACCTGGAAAGAAAGACTGAAGCATAACGTGATGCTTAGGGAAATTTCATATGGAATCTTGCACTATCTACACTTGACGGTTTTGTAAATAGTACTGAGTAGGAAAGTAGCTTAAATTATAACCTAAAATTCTTAGCATCTGATCCTAGATGACTGTAATTATACTATATCTGCTTGCAGTGGATTTCAGTTTGAACTGTACTTTTGACAATTCTGAAGAGGTCGTGTAGTATTTCTGCTCTTTGATAGTGATCACAAAATGTCATATTCTTTTTTTTCTGTAATACAGGAAAAGTTAGAGAAGCTTCTGTGGAAAAGTAAAGCTTTTGAGCTGAATCCTGCAGAAGTAAAAGAACTATGGAATATCTGTGGCAATAAAATGTACTCGCTGGATGACAAGGAGAAGCAGCTTGGACTAGGAGAAAAGGTAAAAGCAGGAAACAGCAGAGCTTTCAGTACCACCCTAACAAACTTCAACCTTATTTTTGTGTTTTGTCTTGCCCAAGTTTCAACGTAACATGGGTGTAACGATAATTACCTACATGTTTTGACAGACAAAAAGAATAGTTGCACTTACTGAATGATTACTTTAACACAGCCCATTAGCCCAGTGGATGTTCTGTTTTTGTAACTTTTCATCCTGTAGGTATTAAAGTTCCTTATTTAAGACTGAGGCAGAGGCTAATGGCAGAGCTCTGTTGTAGGAAAAAGGAACATAGACCAGGTGTTCTACACGGCCTTTACATAAATCAACAATTCAACAGGAAAGGAAAACTCTGACCCTTGTCTGGGGATTGTACCCAATACCCCCCCCCATTCTGTGTGGTGGTGTATATGGCAGTGATAACTGTGTGGAATTCAGGGAGTCCTGAGTTCAGTCCCCAGAAAAGGGTTACTGTTTTTCATTTCCTGTTGACTTGCTAATTCAATAGTAGATTCATAGTTTGTTACTGCATTGGATGCTTTACTTAATAGGCTGAAAGGCATACTTGAATTTGGTTTATTACATATGGAACAAGCTGCTAACACCTGACATGCTACAGTGGTAGATGTCAAAGCAGTTTATTTGTGGATAACATAAAAATAAGTGATTATAACTTGAGCAATGGCATTTATGATTTAAAGTGATGTTCTTATAGGAGGCTCCCCCTTCATTATGTTGGCATTTAGGTAGTGCTCATTGGTTTATTCCACTTGTAATACAGGCTGCTGTCTTACACAGAAAAGTATCAGCAAGTTGCTTAACAGATTTTTTTTTCCAAAGTATTTTTTTCTGTGTTTTCTACATTTGCCAACCTTGTAGTGCTATAGCCTGGAATAGAGTCCTCACTAGCCTCGGAACTGAATAGACTTGACAGAGATTTGGAGGAATCTCTTTGACCAGCATTGGTTGGCATATATTTTGCTTCTTGCTGAAAAGAGTTCAGTGAAATATTTCTTTGACCATCACTTTCTAAATAACGTATGAGGTTCTAGACACCTTTGTTTGTGTTTGGTGCCTACAGTGACACAAACTGGTATGAGCCATTCATAAAACTTCTACTGGCTCATTCTAGTCTCTCTTTTTTTTTTTTTCTGTCTGTGTGAAACTGTTGTTCACTTAAGGCATTTTTTTTCATTTCCATCCAGTGTGTTACTTCTACACTAGAAATGTAAGAGAAGTTTTGATTTTTTTGTTAAACAATAATGTACCACTGATATTTGTTTTAATTAGTTTATAGAGTCTAATGACTTCTGGGAGACGCATCTATTTATCAGTTTACTTTTTGTTGACTTAGTAGGCCGCCGTGGTGCAGCAGTAGCATTGTTGCCTCACAGCAAGAGGTTCTCCCGTTCGATTCTCGGCTGGAGCGCCTTCTGTGTGGAGTCTGCATATCCTTCCCGCGGTCGAGTGGCGTTCGTAAGACATGCTTAGAATGGGCCTGCCTTCGCTGAAGGTTGGGAGTCAAGCTGGCACCTCTGCACCCGTAAAAAATCTGCTGCCAATCATTAGTGGACAGGAGTTCCGCTGTGGCGACCCCTAACTGGGAAAAGCCGAAAGAAGAACAAAGAATTTTTTGTTGACTTAGTCCCTATGTGTGTGGTCTATATTTTCAGGGAAGATCCTAGGTAGTATTTATACAGATATGTAAAATTTGGTCAGAATAACATATAATTTACCTTACTTTTATTAATAACACACTACTCTTTGTAATTGGTGGTCACTGGATCCCAGTAATTTGGTTATTTGAGCATAGCTGTTTGTTGCTCAGTAGCCATGCTTGCATGTTTTGACTCATTTTCCGATTAAATATTTCTATAATGTCAATTTTAATATTGTTAATCTAATGGTGTTTGCACAGCTTATTCGTTCCATCCATTTTACTTGTTTATATGTATTAGTAATTTTAAGAATTTATATGCCAAGAGATTTTTTTATATATATAATGTACCCCCTCTGACCACCATGCAGCTTCAAACTGTTCCCCAGGCTTCACTGCCTGCCAAACCTAGGATCCCCCATGAAATTAATTGCATTTGACGCAGCTAAGTTGTACAGTGCTCTAACTAATTAATATTTTATATAAAAACAACATTTAAAAAAGGTAGCCCCAACAGTGATCATTAATTTAGCAGGAGCCATATCACTTGTCTTTTGTTAATCCTGTTAGTAAAGGAACTGCAGACGCCTGGATTCTTTTTCACAAAGGATAGAGAGTGAGGGTGTTTGAGGAGGTGACAGTCCTCCTTACAAAATAATTTGATGAAAGAAAGGCAAATGCATGATGCAATTAGCAATGTTTTGAGTGCTGCCTGGGAATTACTGCTACTCCAATCTGTAGAGCCCTCTGAGTGATGCAGCAACAATAAAGCTACACTGCTGACATACTTTTCTGACAGGTACAATGATTAACTTGCAGGATTAACAGTGATCCTGTTATCATCCTGTTTGGGTAAGTTCCATAGGATATTTAGCATCCGCTTAAATTATGACCAAATCTGGCATCTGGGACCTTGATTTTAAGGGCTCACCCAAAGAACAACATCTCCGTTTCACAGCCCCTCCCCCCTGTAATGTCACACTTCAGTTTCAGTTCTGGAATTTGAATCGAAGCACCTGGATCTGTGATGGAGCCTACAGCCTTCTGATCTTTGCAGTATGAGATAAATGTACAATCTTCTGAGTCACTGACATTGTATTGGCATGCAAAGATTTATACTTTTTGATAATTATTTTTTATTTGTTTGTTGCTTACATAGAAGAGATTATTGTAAACACAATCAAGAGTTTAATAACTTTTCAAATTTTGATAACCTTGGTAGGCCTGCCATTTTCTCTACTCTAGAAAATATAATGCTGTCTTAAAAGAAAGATTTAGAAAAAAGGAATATAAGGAATGGTCTGAAGCATGAATATCTGATATTGTGTTCAAATATAAAAAAGCACAGGGGAAACCGGAAACCAGGCTAAGTCCATTCTGATAGTGATGAACTTAAATGTTTCAATTACAAGGATGATCCAGTCTGTCAAATGGTTGAAAAAAGGCTGTCAGACAAACAAGACTAGTGTGTGCATCAGTTCATCCCCTCTGTCAGTCTTTGCCTAGTTGCATAAGCACACTAACTCCCCTTATACTCAGCAAATGTGTAGCCAAAGACTAAAGTGTGTGTTAAGAAAGACCTCTGCTAAGGTTCACATGAAATGTAATATCAGTGTTGAGCTTTAGAGGCAAAGGCTAGTCGGTGTCTAGGTGCATAGCACTGAAGAACTGAGCACTCTGTTAAGGTTTGAACTTAGAACTTGTGAATCACCATTACAGCTGCTCTACCTGTAAGTTACTATAACAGGTGAGACCTGGCTGAGATGCTGTAGTATCTTCTGTGGTTTCTACATCTGTGATTCACACAGATTGCAGAACAGAAAAATTAACATATTACTTCGAAAGAGTCTGGCCGAGGTGCACAAGTACATTAACTACCCTGGTATACTACAGGTAAGTAACCAGTAAAGGAAAGTCCTCATTTAAGGCTCACTTAAATTGCCTTGGAGCTTTAGAGGCAAAGTCATAGTCGGTGTCTAGGAGCATAGCACTGAAGAATTTAGTGCACTGCTAAAACTTTACTGTAGAACCCCTGGATCAACATTGTAGCTGCTCTGCCATTAAATTATATTAACCGCTGATCTGTCCAAGGTGCTGAAGTGACTTCTGTCCTTTGGCCATAAGTACAGGGATGCTTATTTTATGTTATTTTGGGGAAAATGCATATCTATTCAAAATTTTGACTATGATTATTAGAGCATAACAAGTTTCTGTGTAATTTGGCATTTAGGCCTGAGTAATCATTCCCACAACCTGTGTTGCCCCTTATATTAACCAGCCAGACTGGAAAAGCACTAACCCCTTCCCAGCTTTTTCTCTCTACTTCCAGCACCATTAATTCTTCTATCAGCAAAGGTCATTGGAGAGGCTGTACCAGCCTTGCAAACTTTAGTTTATATTAATCTCATAACCAGTTTTGGTTTAGACAAGTCAGAAACCCCACACCCTCCTGTAGAAAAATGTTTTTGTAGAACAGGTTTGGAAAGCATTGGTGGAAATGGGCTAATGTTTGCTTTTGTACGTAAGAGCTTGATGTACAGTGAAATACCAGAGTTAACACAAGTCCATGTACTGATGATAGTAATTCTTATTGTATTAGTTAAGTCTGGTCTTGGTAGTAACAGCAGAGGGTCCTCTCTTAGTACAGATATCAGCTTAGGTTTTTTTTACACTTTAAGCTCTTTAGTTATCTAGTGTGGGTATCTCAGATTCACCCCCAAACCAGCAATGTCTGAGGGGTGGGGGGGGGGGCAAGATCATGGGACACTATTATGGTCTCCTTTATTTTCTAAGGAGAAAGAATACTTTTAAGAATGACTCCCTCATGCTCCTAGATATTGAATTGGATGGTGAAAGATCTCAAGCTCATTGTATTTTCCTGAAGATGTTAACTTTGGGGAGACTGTTAATTTTATGAGAACAGATTTTGGGTGGGAATGGGGGGTCCTGATCACATAATATTTTGTGAGCTCTTTAAAAGGGATGAGTAGCACTACTTTTCTTCCTTTAATTTCTTACAGGAAGTAATATTGCAAACAAAAATTCTTGGTCCCAAGCCCAACCTCAGAGGGATGACAATTTGTACAGCGCTATCAAGGCTAGACCAAGCTCGTTAAATATTTTAAAAGATCCAGACATTGTTACTTTGAATGAAAAATAAGACATTGCTTTGGCAATATTCTCTTTAAACAAAAATTTAGGACGTTCGAGAGGGTTTCAAAAACCATTTTCGTTCCTATTAATTGTGTTGCTTGAATTGCTCAACTGAAATGAGAGGTACTGGAGCTTGGGGTCTGGCCACCGTTTCAGATTTTATCTATTTTTTTTTTTTTTTTTTTTTTTTGCTAGAGGCTGAAACCAGAAACATTATTTAAGGTGATTTCCTCCATTAATATGGTTGGTTGGTGTTCACATAACCCACTATACAAAAGTGATTTTCACATTTAATGTTATGCAAGGATTATCTGTGGATACAGTGTTTAAGTAGCAAGCTGGTGATGTCCTTACTCTTTTGAAAATGAAGGGGTCAGAACTGCAATAAACAGATGTCCAACACTTCAGTTCCTCCCTTCACAGAATATTTTCAATCCCAAAAAAGCAATTTTTACTAAAGAGAGCAGTAATAAGGAAGGCAGTAATGCATCTTTCCCCCAAAGAAACAGTTCCAGCAACATCAGTGAATGTTAACATCTGAGGCGGCTGCTGTCATTCACGTCTGAGGCGGCTGCTTTTACATCTGATATGGAAATTTTTTTTGCAAAGTCATTGCAACAGATAACTTCAAACAAGAGGATTTTGCAACTGACTGCAAGAACCTCATTTGTGAGACATTATGAAATTATACATTTTTATGGGGATAATACTACAGACACTTGCAACAGCCACCCATGACTGAAATGGCTTTTCATATGTGAGAGCTGAAGATAGTGTGTGTATGGCAATGGAAAGCAGAAGTTTAAGGCTATTTCTAGACCATGTTTACCACTGAATTCTTAAGATCTAGACATGGGGTGCCTTTTATAGTGGATAACTGATGAGATTTCTTCTTCTGCAATCCCAGCTTTGGCAAGATTTTTCTCCTTTTCATGGGGATGCATACGTCTCCTGCCAATGTACACCATGGTGTCGCATGTCTGTATAGGAAGGATTTACCTAACCTTTTGCCCCTCATTTTTTTTCTGCTCTGAATGTTCAGAACTTGATCCTAAAGTTTGCCATAAGAGTACTCTCTTGCTCAGTGCCTGAGAAACTAAAAAACTTCCATGCGTTTCTGCAGCCACCATCATGCGTTCTCTACAGTTTGAGAAAAAAGCATAATGTCAGCATTACTTCAGCCGGGATCCTCGAACAAAGAAAGGAACACTAGGGCTACATTGTGTGATCCCATTAATAGGACTGGAGCAAAGTAAAAAGTGAGGGGATTTGAGGACAGACTTTTGGTCACATCCTCCTCATGCTAGGTCTTTCCATGATGTGGCTTTTCTGTCCTTGTGTATTGTCAGCACTCCACCTTTGACTAACAAAGGGTGAATCTGACATCCCTCATCTATCAATGAGAGGCCTACAAAAGATGTGCTGTCTTGATAGGAGAGTCCAGGGTTGTTTGTACAGCCCTAGCCTGGTTCTGTGAAGCATTTTCTTGAACAAGTTTGCTTATGCTTGATTATTGTTCTCAGAACGGAAGAATCTTGCCCCCCCCCCCCATGCTCAACTGAATCCAGTGGGATTCACAATCTGGGATTGAGGAAGTTCTTGCTGTTGTGAGTTTACTTCCCCTGCCTCCATCTGCAGGACTGCCTCAGACAATGGGCATTTGCCAGCTTTCTGATGTTTGATGTCTGTTCTGGCTGCTTCAGTGCATTTTTAGCAGACATAGGTTCATAGGTGTGTACTAGGCTAATGGCCCTGGAGCCTTTACAAGCCTAGCCCATAGGATTACCCTGGCATCGTGCCACCCAACCTTAGTTCCAGTGCCTCTGTCAAGTAGAGCCACAAGTGATCCCCGGGGTGAATTTTCTGTTTCCCATCCACTCATCAAGATCTGTCTTGAAGAGGGCCAGTGAGGCGTTCCACTTGACATGTATGGAGAAGTCTATTCCATGGCCTGGGCAGTCTCTGGGTTATGAACCTGTCCCTCCAGCTTGTTCTGTTGATTGTGGCAATGAGGTTGAGGTCTCGGGAGTGTATAGTGTGGAGGGATTTGAATTTCTTTTGATGTAGCATTTCTAACAGAGATGGGTCAGACATGGCTTTGTAAGTCAAGCAGAGATCACCTCTAAGTAGGCGATATGAGACTGCGAATAGTTGAGTTGTTTTGTCTTTCCATATAGAACAAGTGTTTAAGGCCTAGGATCCTCTTTGTGAGGTATTTTTGTGGCCTCTCCAGTTGTAGGTGTCTAATGAGGTACATGCCAAATGGGGCATTGTACTCGATTGGCCTAATGAGGGAAGAGTAGAGAGAAACCGTGACTTTTTTCTTCCTGGATGCAAAACCCTTAGTAATGAGATGTGCCACATAGAAGGACTTTCTGACCACAGTGGCAATATGGTGGTCAAAAGAGAGGTTGCTGTCAACCTGTGTTCTCAGATCTTTTATGAAGCCTTCTGTGTTCAGTGGACTACCATCGATGTGGTAATTCATGGGAACTGTTTTTTTTTTCCAAAGGGGATGACGCACCATTTTTGGCGTTGCGCTTAAGGCCATGGTTCTGCCACCAGTCATTGGTCTTGGTGAGGCCTTTCTCTAGGATGTCAGCATCACTTGGGGAATTGATTGTGGCTCCCAACTTGCAATTGTCTGCGAACTTTGTCAGCCAGAGTCCCTTAGGATCCAGGACCAAACCCTGTGGGACTCCACTCGTGACTGGCCGACGGTGTGACTTGGAGTCAGCTACTGTCACATTGTGAGTTCTATCTGTGAACTAGTTTGCAACCCACTTAGTGATATAGGGGTTGATGCCTAGCTTAGTGACTTTTTCTATGATTCCTGAGTGGGGAATGGTATCACAGCCTACCTTGATCTGGCCAAGGCCTTTATGACCCACCTTGCCTTCATCCACAGCTCTGGTGACTGACTCAAAGAAGTCAATCAGGTTGAGCAGGCATGATCTACCCTTCAAAACCAAACTGTGTGGGATCCAGAGTTTGGAGGTTCCCTATATCTTTATTAGGTCCATGATGATGCTTTCCATCGCTTTGCATATCAGACTTGTCAGGCTAATGGGGTGATAGTTCCCAGGGTCTGTAGTCGCTCCTCCTTTGTGGAGAGGGATGACTGTAGCAGTACACCATTCGGTAGGGACAAAGCCTGAGGTGAGGCTGTGATTGAACAGGGCGTACAGGTGAGGTGCCAATTCACTCTGTAGTTCATGTAGAATGCAGCCATGGATATTGTCAGGTCCTATAGAAGCTGTATTCTTGGCCTTGGACAGTGCTGTTTTAACCTGTGCAGCAGTAATACTGAGTGCCTGGCAATCTACTGGTATTGTGATTGGTCCTCTGTTGGGGGAGAGAGGAGTAAAGTTGGCACTGAATCTGTCTGCCAGTATATTGGCAATATCTTTTGACTCTGTATAGGAGGTCTCATTGTGCAACAGCTCCTAGCAAGTCTGGGTATTGCCATGGAGATTCTTTACATAACTATAGAAGGCCTTGTGGTTGTCTTTACTATCTGCTGCAATTCTGATTTCATAGCTAGCTTTAGAGGATTGATCTCAATTTTTTGTTGAGGCTGATAAGGGAGTTTTTCCAGTCTTGGGACTTCACCTTATTTCTCATCAGTTTCCTCCTTCTGTTGTAGAGTTTGTTTATGGCAGGGGACCACCAGATTGCCTTCCTTTTTTGGAGGAGAGTGTCTTGGTTCTATTGGGTATGGCGAGATCCATGCATTTGTGTACGTGTTTGTACAGGGCATTAGTTATGCAGCTGTTCTCCAATTGCATGAGTGCCGTGAAGTTGGCCACCTTTGTTTTTAGGAGCCCAAAGTTAGCTTTGGAGAAGTTTTTCATGGTGGTTACCTTTGCGGGGTGGGAGGGATGTGGATTTCCAAGGTGATTAGTTTGTGGTCAGATCTAACCAGGGAGGGGTTGACTATTGGTACAGAGGAATGGTCACCCATGTTAGTAATGACCAGGTCAAGGATGTTGCTACCTCTAGTGGGAGTAAGAATGAGCTGGTCCAGGGCATTGGAATTAATGACTTCCAGGAAACATTGGGCATGTTTATTGGTACATAAGTAGTTTTCCCAGTTAATGGAGGGGTAGTTGAAGTTGCCCAGTGTGAGAGTGTTAGGTTGGACCCTAATATTCTCCAGAGTGCTTAGGAACGTGGAATGTGAGTTTTGAGTCCTGGTTGGGGACCTATAGTGAGCTACGACCTCAATGGCCGTCTTACCCAATGTTGGCTGCACCTGAAGTATCTCTGATGCGCCATGTTAGGCTACCAGTCTGGAGGTGTGCGCATCCTTTATGAACATGGAAACAGCACCGCCTTTGGAGCTTCAGTCCAAGTTCTGTGGCAGAAAGGTATGGAATGAGGTATAGCCTGGTAGTGAAGGGTGCTATCTGCTGCCTTGAACCAGCTCTCTTGTGCAGCACAAATTTTGATTTTCTCCATTTTAAGGAGTGCTTCAAGTGAGTGTATTTTGAGATTTAGCAGAAATAAATAATCCAAGCAGAACAAGCCTATGAACCAGCGAAGCTATAATACACCTCTTTATTTGTCAACTCAGCAATAAGAAACGATCCAAACCACTATAGTTGGAGTGCCTAAAATACACAAAAATACACTTGACCCACCCTTCAGACCTATTATATCGGGTAGTCACTCCAAGACATTCCCTATAGGACAAGTTATTGATAAATGGTTGAAACACATTTACACAAGGGTCCCCCATTTAATAAAGGACCCCTGGATGTTTTTGGGCTTATTGACAAAAGATATTTGGAAAAAGGAGTTGATTTACATGACTATTGATGTAATAGATTTATTTTCTTGTATCCCTAAGGAACAGGAATTGCAAAGTTTTAGTAACAGTATCTGAGTATTCCACTCTGGATTTGGAGAAAAGTAAGGTAATTTTGGAACTGATGAGCATTATATTGGACCACAACTACATCTATTACGAAGGAGAGTATTACAGGCAGACTAGAGGTGTAGCTGTGGGGGCAGCTTGTGCCCCGATTTTCGCTAACCTAGTTCTTTTGGATTGGGAAAAGGAAAACGTATTTAAAGTCAATACTATAAGTATATCAAATTGTACACAAGGTTCCTAGACGATATATTTATTTTATGGGAAGGACAAGAAAAGACCTTGGAAGAATTTGTAAAATATTTGAATAAAACAAGTCCATTCCTAAAATTTACATACAATTATAGTAGAATAGGAATTTCATATTTAGATACTTTTGTGTCTAGTACTAATGATGGCTTCTCTTCTCGTATTTACAGAAAAAATACATTCTCAAATAATTATTTAGAATATACACGAGTTTTCACCCCTTGAAAATGAAAAAGAGCATCTTCAAGGGGCAATGCATTCGGGCAGCACGAATGACTTCAAAGGAAAATAAAACGATAGAGGAAATGGATTATATTATAGCAATAACCCACGCCTGGGTGTGGGTAATGCTGGATTTACCCACGGTTGGCGTGGTTTGGTCCCGAGGGCGAAGCCCAAGGGACCAAACAAAGCCAACTGGTAAATACAGCATTACCCACCCAGAAGTGGGTTATTGCTATTATACCATGACATTATTTAAGAAAAGAAACTATTACTTTTCTTAAATAATGGCATAGTATAATGCCTGTTTACTGCCCTTCCGCAGATGTCTGGCATCCGCGGCAGTTCTCATGTACTGCGTGCCTGCGCAGTACATCAGAGCTGTGGGCAAAAGCAACGGAGAAAGCAAGATCTCCGTTGCTTTTACTGTTTTGCTATGTTAAATGGGTTTAACATAGCGAGACAGTTTTAAAATAAGCAACGGAGATGTCTGTTGCTTATTTTAAAACTGTCTCGCTATGTTAAACCCATTTAACATAGCAAAACAGTAAAAAAAGCAATGGAGATCTTGCTTTCTCCGTTGCTTTTTTTTAAAACACTGTCTCGCTATGTTAAATGGGTTTAGCATAGCGAGACAGCTTTAAAATAAGCAACGGAGATCTCCGTTGCTTATTTTAAAGCTGTCTCGCTATGCTAAACCCATTTAACATAGCGAGACAGTGTTTTAAAAGTAGAGTTATACTAATGGAAAAAAGTCCGGGCGACCGGACCTTTTTCCATTAGTTTAACTCGATTTACAATGCGCACGCTGGCCAATCAGTATGCACGTTTTGGGGGGGGGTCATGGTATAATAGCAAATTATTTATAGATAGGGGGTACCTTGAATATTTAATAAAAGAAGTCAAAACGTATGTGATTGAACAGTGGGGGATTAAATATTTCCCTGTTTTGGGCCGTTCCTGTTTTAGTAATATAACAGTACAGAATGAAGACAAAGGGTACAACAGGGCATGTATAATATATTACACCCCAGAGGTAAATTATATTAAAGAAATGGTAAAGAAATATTGGAATGTATCTTTTAATGACACTGATTTAAGGGAAGTATTGGGTGAGACACCCATTTTTGTATACAAAATGGGAATGAATTTGAAGTCCCTATTGGAAAAGAACACAGGTCAGATTAGGGACAATGGAAACAATCGAGGAACTAGGAAATGTGGAAGTTGCCAATATTGTAAAGTCATCAATGAAGATGTAAATATGGTTTGGATAACATAAATAGGACTAGAGTAACGTTCGTAAGTGGCAATTGCAATACTATGAATATTGTTTATTTAGCTAAATGCCAACAATGTAGTTATTACATTGGTAAAACCGAACGAAAATTTAGAAGGCGAATTTATGAACATTTATATGCAGTCAAAAAGAAAGATAGTAGCAATGCTTTAAGTCGACATATACAAGAGACCGATAATAGACATTATTTTAAGTTTGCAATTTTAGAACGTGTGAATTATAATATTAGAGGAGGTAATCCTAAGGCTTATATAGCAGTTAGAGAGGCAAAATGGCAAATACTCACTGACGCTTCCACAAAGCCAGGATTAAACGAACATATATCGTTAAGACCATTTTTAACTTGGTCCTTTTCCATGTTCTTTTATGTAACATCATGATAATGAATTTTACGCTAAAAATGAAAATAGGACATGGAGTGATATGTTCTCAAAACTCTGCCATTAACTATATTTACCACATACCAAATATTACAAATTAAATTATACACCATTATAAAATATAAATTATATTTTTATTTTATAACTTCAGTTTTATATTTTACAACCTACAACTTCACTTTTTATCACTTGTATATACATAGAATAGGTTAGAAGGTATTATATCTATGGAATGTACTAATATATTAAAGTATTTATTTATATATTTATTTAACATTATATAGTACTTATACATCTAGGTTATATTTCTTTACATTTACTTAGATATGTATCTATATATTATTATGCACATGTGCACTTTAGTATTCAGCCCATATATATGGTCATAAAAATTAATGGAATTTTATATGCCTGGTTTTAACATATTATATTATATTTTATTGTATTTTGATGTTTTAAATAACATATCTATTATAAGGTTGATAGGATATTATTTAAAGGCATTTTAAAATATTTATCATTTTAATATAGGTAATGTTTGTTAGGTGTTCACTGCACACTAATGTTTTCTGGAACTATGAATTGGTATAGTAAGGTAATATGTTTTGGAAAAAAGTATTAAATTTTATAAGAAGTTGGTGCCAAAAAGGTTATAAAACGAATCATTCAATTAGTGTATCTGATTCTGAGGAAGTCCACGATACAGTGGATGAAAGCGCTTAATCGTTCTATTGGATTTGTTTTTATTTGTGTGGTTTGGATCATTTCTTATTGCCGAGTTGACAAATAAAGAGGTGTATTATAGCTTCGCTGGTTCATAGGCTTGTTCTTCTTGGATTATTTATTTCTGCTTGGTTCATGGTGACTACTCCTTACTTTTGGTATTTTGAGATTTAGACTACTAGCATTGAGCAGCATGACCTTCAGATTGCATTTGTTTGTAACTGTTACAGTGGTAA
The DNA here is from genome assembly GCF_019279795.1 of Protopterus annectens. Lineage (NCBI taxonomy): Eukaryota > Metazoa > Chordata > Ceratodontiformes > Protopteridae > Protopterus > Protopterus annectens. Next base: position 1,703,308,909 of record NC_056739.1, on the reverse strand, counting down.
TTTGGTGTTTGGAACACCGCCTAAAAAAGGCGGTATAGGGGTGGCAAGAGCCTTGGCCAGTATCCGGAAGCCCAGGGGTGACAGATGTAGGCCATCTCTGGCAAAGCATCTAGGTCTGTCCGTCATGTCATCCCAGGCAGACAGATACTGGTTCCCCTTAGAATAACACACGAATCTTAGCCAGTTGATGAAATCCGTCATTTTCTGCTTTACTGTGTTATCATTCTGGGTGATGGTAAGAGGCTGCTCAGGGCTAGGGTCGTACCCGTCTGGGCTACATAATCCACGAGCTTCACCATTTCTCTTTTGATGTAGTCCAGGGAGGTACGTCTCAGGTCATTCACATCCACATGTACAATGACAGAGACATATTTGTACCTGTTGTTGAGGGACCTGAGTCCGTGCATTATGTGGCGGATCCTGGCACCTGATAGGCAGCTCATGGTTACTTTCTCCTTAATCGCCTATGACTAGTGTGTTGGGCATGCTGATGTTCTTCGTTCCACATTGCTGCAGTCCTTACTATTGGGTGTAGTCCGCTGTCCAGTCCGCCCGAATACCAGAGTATAAGGCTGACGTCGGTCAGGGCGCATTAGACTGACGTCAGTACGTCAGGGTACTAATGCGCATGACCGACGCCATATCCTCAGTCTTTTTTGCCGCATGGTCCGATGCAGAAGCAGTTTTGCGAGTGCAGGTTGGCGTTCTGAAATATTTCCGAAGCCGGAGTTTCAGACCGAATCAGAGTTGGCTAAGTACCCCGTTGGGGAACATTTTGGTTTTTTCTTGCCTCAGTATTTAACCGGATGTCAGAAAAAGTGAATAACTGTATTTCTTGTGGGAAACAGATACCTCATAGGGATTACCATACCTTGTGTATACCTTGTTTAGGGCCTGAGCACGACGTTGTTGGATGCCGCTCTTGTGCTAGGTTTAACAAGCGCACTATTAAGAGGCGGTTAGACTGTGCCAGGTTAGTGTTTGGGAAGCGTTGCAATTATAAAATGCCGCCGGATGCTCCGACGCCCGCTTCTTCAAGAAGCGCAAGGACAAAACAGCGAAGCCTAGGGTTGATGAACCGCAGTCCCGGACGTCGGTTCTTTAGAAGGCTCAGTGGAGCCAGAGGTTTTGCCAGGAGTTTCTTTGGAGTCTCAGGCAGAGACTTTACTGTTACAGGATGTGCCTTCTCAGGAGGTAGGCCAGGCTGAGGGGCTTCTCAGGTAACTGTTCTTCCCTCTCTTCCCAAGGTAGTTAGAGCCTCTCCTTCTGTTGCCAAAACTTCTTTGAGAGGTAGGCCAAGTTCAGCTTCAGTGGCGGCTTCTCCTAGCATTTCAGGTTCTGTGCCTAAGAAACATATGCTTAAAATGGCAGAAGATTTGATTACTATGATTAGAGGGTCTATGCCCCCTCCTGATAAGAGGCCTAGGGTGGAACCGGAGTTTGATAGTTTTGAACAGTGTTCAGAGGCTTCTGAGTCTTCTGCGGAAGATTTGCAGGAGTATCCTCCTTATTCTGATTCTGATGTGGATGATTCCACTCCTACAGCTTCTCCTCCTGAGGATTTCTCATTTTCAGAGACTCTGCATTCCATGAGGGAGCACTTTAAATGGGAAGGTCAGGATTACTCTGATTCCAGGAAAAGGCTTAGGGAATTCTTGTTTTTGCCTCAGCATAGGCCCTTAGCTATACCTCCTGTGTTGAATGTGGTGGAAGATGTTTTTGCAGAGGCTTCCCTGAACCCTGATTCTTTGCCTCCTGCTCCTGTTAAACCTGATAGGTACTATAGGGTGCCTGAAGCTCATAAGTATCTTTTAAGAGTCCTAGGGCAGACCCGAAACTGTTTCTCAGGGACCTAAAGGTGTTAAGGCCTCTGTGGTTAAAAACCCTGTTCCCACTGATAAAGAGGCAAGGGCTTTGGATAGATGGGGAAAGAAAGTGTATACTTCTTCCACTTTAGCCATGAGGGCGTTGAATTGTCAGTTTCACATGCTTAAATATCAAAATTATCTCCTTTCACAACTGAAATCTAAGGTGGATGCTTTGGCGGAAGGTATTGAGTGTAAAGAGTTGCTGGATTTAGTTCATGTGTCTGAACAAGTGGGTAAGCATTCCTTGCAATGTGGTTTTGATGCTGTACAGGCCTCCTCGAGGGTGGCTGCCACTAGTTCTGTTCTTCGCAGGCATGCCTGGTTGAGGGATCAGAATTTAGCTGAGCATGTTAAGACAAGGATTTTGGATGCTCCTTTACAGTCGGATGTGTTGTTTGGTTCGCCTGTGGAAGCAGTTTTAAAGAAAATGGAGGACAAAGCTAAGTTTATGCAAACTGTTAAAGATTTTTGCAGGTGCAGCCACCAAGTTTAGTAGAAATTGGCCTACTAAGGGATGGACATATCCTGCTTATGATTCCCAGTCTAGGGGTAGGTCTAGACGTGGTAGGGGCAGAGCTCAAGGTTCTTTTAGGCCTAGAACAGGGAGTTCACCTGCTCAGACTTCTGGTGAGGGCAGGGGTCAGTCCTTTCGTAAACAGACCCAATGACCTGCCTTTTCAGCTGCCAGTAGATTCTCGTCTGGCAGCTCCTTTGGGAGGAAGACTGTCTCTTTTCAAGGAAAATTGGGATTTAATTACTCAAGACAGATGGGTGTTGGATATCATTCACCACGGTTACAGGTTTTATTTCCATACTTTGCCCCCTTTCAAAGGCATGCCAGACGTTCCTCCTCCACAAAGGAAAGAGGCTCTCAAGCAAATTTCTCAGTTACTCCAAATAGGGGCCATTCAGCCAGTCCCTGTATCAGAAAGGGGCCTAGGATTTTATTCTCGCCTGTTCCTAGTACCAAAGAAGGGGAACACGTGGAGACCAATTTTGGATTTATCTATCCTCAACACTTATCTGGACATTCCCAAGTTCAAGATGTTGACGTTACAACAGCTTTTACCTCTGCTGGGCAAAGATCACTGGATGGTAACTTTAGATCTCAAGGAAGCTTACCTTCATGTGCCTATAAGACTAAGTTGCAGGAAGTATCTGCTTTCGAGCTGGAAATTCTCATTAGCAGTTCTCTTCGTTGCCCTTTGGCGTATCTACTGGGCCGAGAGTATTCACAAAGGTTCTGGCTACAGTGATAGCTTACTTCAGGCTAAAAGGAATTCAAATCTATCCTTACTTGGACGACTGCCTGATTCTGGCTCAAGAAAAGGAAGACCTTCTACAGCATCTGGAATATGTTATAGCAGTGCTAAGATGCCTAGGGTATTCTGTGAACGAAATAAAGTCCAGTCTAGTACCCTCTCAAGACATGTGCTTTCTGGGTGTGAGACTGAATACAGCAGCCCAGATGGCCTTTTTAACCCCGGACAAACAAAAGAGTCTATCACTTTACTTCCATCAACTATCTCATCAGTCCGTGCTGACTGCAAGGACAGTCCTTCAAGCATTAGGGTTCATGGCATCTTGTATTCTGGTGCTTCCCAATGCCAAACTGCATATGAGGAAGCTGCAATGGTATCTCAAAATGTATGGACACAGCACTGCCAGGATTTGGACACTGTCATTCAAATAATACCTTGCCTTCAAAAGAATTCTTGTGGTGGGCTCAGGAATGTCACCTAAACAAGGGACTCTCTGTGACCCGGCCAGAGGCGAGTCAGATTTTAACGACAGATGCCTCGGACATTGCTTGGGAGCTCATCTCAATGGAAAGTGGATACAAGACAAGTGGCTTGCCAGACTACAGCATCTACATATCAACATGAAGGAGATGTTAGCAGTCCAGTTTGCATTAATGGCTTTCAAGGAGTTACTTCTTCCAGGGCAGGTGTTGATTCTAACAGACAACACAACTGTCATGTGGTACATCAACAAGCAAGGGGAACCCATTCTTATCCTCTATGCAGGCAAGCAATGATTTTATGGGAGACTGCGCTAAGCTTGCAACTAACTCTTCAGGCAAGGTTTCTGCCAGGAGCACAGAACTCCTTAGCAGATGTGTTAAGCAGACAAATCATGGATCCCCACGAGTGGAAACTGGATCTTCATGTATTTCAGAAATTGACAGTGTCATGGGGAACTCCAGACATAGATCTGTTCGCTTCTCCACTAAACCACCAGCTGCCAAAGTTTTGCACAAAGGGGTTTCATCACACAGCTTGGAAAGTGGATGCTCTGTCTTTCAGTTGGAAAAACCTTCATGTGTATGCCTTTCCACCTCTGCCTCTTCTTCCAAAGGTGCTATTAAAAGTCAGACAAGACAAGCCAAGGATGATTTTGATAGCTCCAGACTGGCCTCGGCAACACTGGTACCCACTACTAAGGAGTCTGGTAAGGAAGCCTCCATGGCCTTTACCTTTGATTCCTCATCTGTTATCTCAGAAGGACGGTCATCTGCTCAATGTCAAGCTTCACTCTCTTCATCTAACAGCCTGGCATATTCTGTGTTGAAACACAGCAGGTCTCAACTTCCTCAACAAGTTTTAAATGTGATTATGGAAGCTAGAAGACCTAGTACAAGGAAAGTGTACGCAGAAAAATGGAAGAGATTTTATTTTGGAGTACAGCAAAGAATTTGGAGATTTCTGAGCCTAATTTGAGTGTGGCTCTTCAATATCTTACTGAGTTATTGGACAAAGGTTTGTCCTTCTCTTCCATTAAGATTCATGCTGCAGCAATTTCAGCTCACTATGATGGTGACCCACCATTGTTTTCGCATCCTTTGTTCAAGCAGTTTCTTAGAGGGGCAAAGAATATAAGACCCCCACGTAGAGTTCCTACTCCTGCTTGGGATCTCAATTTTGTGTTGGAAAAACTTACTCTACAACCTTTTGAGCCTGCGGCTACTGCTGAATTGAAATACTTGTCATGGAAGACTGCTTTTCTGTTGGCTATTACTTCTGCAAGAAGGGTGTCTGAGTTGCAGGCCCTTCTGGCAGTAGAGCCCTTTTTGATTTTCCATAAGGATAGGGTATCATTACGTACTAATCCTTCCTTTATGCCTAAGGTGGTTTCTAGTGTGGCTTTAAACCAAACTATTCATTTGCCTACTTTTTATGCAGACCCCCAAAATAAAGGGGAAAAGATTTTGCACACTTTAGATGTACACAGGCAATTGCGTTATTATTTAAGCAGGACTAAGGATTTTAGGCAGTCTCAGCAGTTGTTTGTTTCTTTTGCTTTGAGTTCGCAGGGCAAGCCTGTGTCAAAACAAACTATTTCTAGGTGGATTGGGTTTTGCATTGCATTTTGTTATTCCCATCATGGCAAAGAGGTTCCAGCTGGGATTAGGCCTCATTCCACTAGGGCTACTGCCACTTCAACAGCATTTTTAAGGGGGGGTGGCAACTAAGGATATTTTGGAGGCGGCTACTTGGAGTTCAGTGCATACTTTCTCTAAGCATTACCACCTTCCTCTCTACTCTAAGTCTAGGGCTGGTTTTGCCACAGCTGTTTTGCAAGGCATGTTGTCAGCTCCTACTTCTTTATGATTTGCCAGCCTCCCTTACCTCTGCTTTGGGATTCTACCCAATAGTAAGGACTGCAGCAATGTGGAACGAAGAACATAGTACAGTTTTGTACCTACCATAAATGTAGATGTTCGAGGATCCACATTGCTGCAGTCCAATTTACCCTCCCTCCTTCCCCTCTGTGTTTAGGGGTGGTTGTGTAGGTGAGGTTATATGCTGATATTTTTGTATATATCTTTTTGTATATATTGTACATATGTTTGGTGCAGGTATTTTGGGCCTTGTCTTTTTAGGGTCTTCTGACATCTGGGGCAAGAAAAGACTGAGGATATGACGCCGGTCATGCGCATTAGTACCCTGACGTACTGACGTCAGTCTAATGCGCCCTGACCGACGTCAGCCTTATACTCTGGTATTCGGGCCGACTGGACAGCGGACTACACCCAATAGTAAGGACTGCAGCAATGTGGATCCTCGAACATCTACATTTATGGTAGGTACAAAACTGTACTTTTTGCCTTAAGGGGCTTTGGCTGAGTGGCACACTGTTTAGGAGAGTTGTGTCTCATGATTAGTGTTGTGTTGTGGTGGTCGAGTGCATTTCTGCCTTGGAGGTCTCTGCTGTTTGTGTAGATTTTTATTGAGTCTCCGCAAAAGTGGGTGAGTGGTTTGTGTTTTTATGTGACGGCAGTGCTGGTGTGTGTTCTGGAGGGCTATGTGCTCCATGTGGTGTGGTGCAAGTGTTAGCCTTCTCATCTTGACCAGTTATTCTGGTTTTGGCTGCAGAGTGGATGGCTTCCAGTTTGGATATACAAGTGCGTCTCTCGCAAGTCTGAGTGTTGGGAGGTAAGAGGAGAGGGTTGTCAGTGTACATGAGGCAGTTGCTACATTGCCTCAGGATGCCCAAGCTCACCAGGCTAATAGGAAAAAGCACAGGGAACTGACCTTTAGACATGCCTGGAGAGGCGGGCATTAAGAAGTACTGGAGCGGTTTCCTTCCAGAATGTTTAGTGCTAGTAGTACTGTTGTGTGCTACAATAATTGCTACAAGAAGTCTAGTAAAGTGCTAGACTAATAAGCTAGTAAAAGTGCAAGAGAGCAGAGAACTAGCAGATCTAAGGGAAAAATTGAAGAGCACCACTCGGAAGCTTACAAAAAACCCTGGATACAGCATGTCTGCATCTGGGCTACACTAGTTCCAGGAAAGGCAGAAAACAAGTGTTTTTACTAAAAAAAAAAAAAAAAAAAAGGGAAGAGACAAAAGATGATATAATTCAGAAGGGGTGGGCCTTTGCTAAGTTCTCACTATTAATAGCATAATGAGCTGATGTAATGTGACTGGGAGGGAGTGTCCAGTATCAACTTTATACCAGAGGTGGGTAACTGAAAGCCACCAAGACATAAGACCACCACAAGAACTGGGTAGGAAGGTGGGAAAAAAAATGGGCTGATGCTATTCCCAAGTCCTGTACAGGGATGTCCTGTCCCAGTAATTCCTCTGTCTAGCACTTCCTCATGTGCTAGAACTATTTGACCAGGTCCTTAGCACTTGCCCTTTGCATACTTAGTGCCTTTATCGTTTGTGTGAGGGATCACCCATTTTAGACCTAGGGTTGTGGGACTTTGAGGACTAGGAGGCCCTTCTTTTTGAGGTTGATGAGGACTAGGAGTCCACCGCTCCTTACAGCTCCCTCAGCTGACCACTGCTTTGGAAGGATTTTTGGGTGGCAATGTTCTTTATGGGCTATAGTGTAGCTCCTCTGTCTTTTCCTTAGAGATCCCTAATCACAATTTGGGCATGAAAGATTAGTTCCTGCAGCCTCCATAGTCTGTATTGAGGGATGCTATACTTTTGCACATTAGAACCACTTTGGAATCTTTGTTTAGTTCTTAAATAGCCATATGCCCTTTATAAACCCACCTCTGGGTGAAATGAGGTCCTGATCAAACTTTCCAGGGCAGACTTGTGTTTGAGCTTTTTGGTTTAGCACTGGTCAAAAGATCACAGCCACCTGCTGCATCATGCATGACCTCAACCAAGAGATTGGGCAGGTTAGGCAAGGTGTTCTGTGCCATGTTGGGGCTTGGGTGCCTCAGCTAACTGCTTGAGTTGATTAACTTCCAATCCTCCTTAGTGGATTAGGTGACTAAGAAGCCCTGAATCTGGGATCAAGGAGGCTTTGGTTGAGATCTTTGCTGTGGCTTCTACATTATAATTCTGATTTGTGCTGATGCTGTGATTTTTGGCAGGAGTTTCAAGCATGTGCATGCACAGGATGGTATTTCTCAGGCCCTATTCTTTCGGGGGATGACTTATGGCAGGTCATCCTGAAGCAGTCTACTGGGGAAAAGTTATGTTTGAGAAGACCTCACAGGTTCTGGTTAACAACTTGGAAAAGAAGAAAAAGGACACTATGGCTAAACTCTGTGAATATCTTCTTGACCCCTTGTATTTCCATACAACTCAGTTCTCAAGGTAGAGGAATCCCTCCTTGAAGATTTTTAGGTCTTCAGGTACCTGTGAGTGTTGCCTCACCACTACAGGCTATGTTACAAGTTGGCCAACTCCATCAGCCCAAATGTCACAGTTCTGATGAGTGTCAAGGGCTGCTTGTGATGGCTGGTTTTCTGAATTTGCCCTGGCTCAAAGAACCATTGCTAGTGGCATCTGGGTCATGTCTTACAATTTCTCTACTTTCCCCTCAGAAGCAGCTGTGCTGTGAGATCACACTGCTTCCAACAGAGCTGTTAGAACTGGTTCAAACCCTTCTGAAAGGGGCCATATGGGATATCCCTCTTGGGGGACAGGCTTAAATTTCACTTTTATGTCCTTTTGTTTCTGTTTGGGTCTGAATAATTGCATCCTGTCTTGGACCTCTATATCTACAACAAACACTTTTGGTACATAAAGTTCCAGATAGTGAACCTCAAGGGAGTTGCATCACTGTTTCTGCCTGAATATTATAATTGGATATTAGTGATGTCTTTCCATGCATCACTGTTTGAGGTCTGCCCAAGAAGAGGTTCATTTGGTTTGCTGTTACGGCACTGCTTTCAGTTCAGAGTATTGCCATTTGACCTCTCCTTTGAAAGCAGAGGATTTATCAAGATGGTAGCTGTTGTGATGGAGGCTTTACTGGAGAAGGGCATCCATATGTTCTCTTAAATGGATGGCTGGCAGCCCCTATCAAGGAGCTCCTCTAATCCCTGGCTTTAGCACTTTGTGGTTGCTTACCCTCTAGGTTTTCATAAACTGGTGAAGTCCCTCTAAATCTGCATCAGACCATTGTCTTTTATGAAGGAGAAGAGATCCTAGGTGGTCACAGGTCATGGCCTTAGCCTGCTAGCTGAGGATGCAGTGTCCAGGCTGCAACCTTCCTGCTGCACTTTGGCATAGGGTTCTTGACTGTCGCACTTCTTTCTACATGTCTAGAGATGCAGGTGTTTGAGGTATCATTAACTGAGTGATGGATGATTCCCAGCAATCTTTGAATCCACCACCGGTCCTGCAAATGGATGTTTGATAACTGGGTAAGGTGTACATCTTGGTTTCTCCTTTATCCAGGAAAAAGTGGACCATTAAGAGAAGAATTTCCATAACCTCCAGCTTGTAGTTACAGGCAGTGCTCCTTAACTTTGAAGGCTTTAGAGTAAGTGGAATTCTAGACTAGGCAACCACCTACTGAGGTTAGAGTAATTTTTCAGGGCAGACAACCAAACCAATGTGTGGTGTGGTACATAAAAAAAAAAAAAAAAAAAAAAAAAAAAGACTGCAGTAAACATTCATTCTCCTGTGCAGTAAAGGTATATATATCACTTAATGGACAAAAGATAGACGCATCATCTTAAGTAGTCTGCAAGTCCATATCTCCCGTTTTGTTTGGAGCCAGGGATTGAGGAATCTTGCTTGGACATGACAGGATTTGTTAGACTGGGAAGGCCCTCCCCTTATACTTTTAAACCTTGAGTTACCATCTTTCATATCCTCCTACCTGCTTACTGGACAGTGTAGTACCTGGAGTATTAACCCCTTTTTTCCATCAGCATCTGGGACAAGACTAATGATCAGCGGAGAGCCTATTTACTGCTTCTCAGGAATCAGCTTGGGATTAATGCTGCTTCTTTGCTTCCCTTGAGGGAAGGAGCAGGGTAACATTGGTTCCTGACTGTTTCTGGTTGGGCAGTATATTTTGGACTTCCCTGATTGGACTAATTGCAGATTTGCTGTAAACCCCTTCGGGTTTTATTTGGGGCCATTGTGCATTTTGGCTCCCTGTTGTGCAGAGCTGCTGTATATGCTCTTTAGGCATCTACCAATCAAAGACTTACAAGCATATTGATTCCAGCTGCATTCGGGACAAGACTTTTGAGTGCTGTTGAGCATGTGTCCCTCTTCTGCAGAACCAGCTTGGGATTAGTGCTACTCTTTTGGTTTTGGTGAGAGTAGAAGCAAAGGGACTTTTTCACCTGTTGGTCACTACTTGGTTACTATCCGTGCTGGTTTCACTGTAGCTATATGTAACTAGTAATAATCAGTATTCCTCAAGTAAGCAGCTAGTAACCAACAGGGGAAATCATCAGTATTCATTATGTAAGCAGCTAGTAATCAACAGGGGAAATCATCCGTATTCATCAAGTAAGCAGCTAGTAGCCAACAGGCAAAATCATTCGTATTCATCAACTAAACAGCTAGTAGCCAACAGGCAAAATCATCAGTATTCATCGAGTAAGCCGCTAGTAACCAACAGGCAAAATCATCAGTATTCATCGAGTAAGCAGTTAGTAACCAACAGGCAAAATAATCAGTGTTCATCAAGTAAGCAGCTAGTAACCAACAGGCAAAATCATCAGTATTCATCAAGTAAGCAGCTAGTAACCAACAGGCAAAATCATCAGTATTCATCAAGTAAGCAGCTAGTAACCAACAGGGGGCGAAAGTATCCCTAGTCATTAAGTAAGCAGGTAGTACCCAGCAGATGAAATCATCACTATTCAACTAAGCAGGTAGCAACCAACAGGCGAAATCGTGACTAGTCCTCATTCTTGACTAGCATAATTCTGTCTTTTCACGAAGTACTGCCAGATTAGCTACCATGTAATCTAAATTTGTAGCATCACCTAAACACTACATCCATGAATTTTCAAGGTTTACTATAGTAGTTTCCCCTCTAGCCCCTTAGCATTATGACTAGCCCTAGTCCTCCATCCTCTTGTAACATGGCTCAGTAGTCCTGTTACCCAGTCTGTATCCAGGCTGTTCGCTTTAGGGTGTTATAAGGCAGTGTAGCAGTTGCTTTATGCCTGCTGACTGCTAACTGATTCTACCAATCGACAGTAAAACCTGCAAGATATGTACAAAATTAAGAAATGTGAAGGCAAATGTCTTTTCATCATCCCACAGTCAGTAAACATCATACCTCCACAACGAAACATGAAATGAATTGCAGTACACCACTAGGCCCAGTATGCTGAAGCTTTCAAGAAACATTTGCAAAGCCTTGTAGAACACACACTAGATGACCACAGTCTCCAGCACACAGAGCAATACCTACTTTTATTCCTCAGCTCACACATACTGCATATCCATCCATCTCATCCATAAGTCACCAGAAAAGCAGGTCTAAGCCCATAAGGCCCATTCAGTCTGCTTCCAGACAGGGACATGTTTTAGGCTTAGGCAATTACATAGTTAGGCATACATTCTCCATGCTGTCCAGTCTGGACAAGGGTGATTGTAAACTTACTTGCCCACTGCCAGTGTCTGTAATGCCACTAGAGTCCCCTGCATTCCTTGTCTGCTAAAAAGGAGACTGGATGCACTGTCTAGACCTCCAAGGTGGTTATCAGTACATAACTGCTGCAAAGGAATCCAGGAGGTTTCTGAGTAAGGGCCCGTCATTGTCTGCTCTGGATATTACTGTTCAATTTCACTTGAGACTCAATGGTTTTTGTCAGATGCGTGGCTGAATTTGCTGGTGACCAGAGGCTGAAGGAGTAAAGAAGTTGCCATATCTGAAGGACTGGCTTCTAGCCGTGTGAACTTTTATACAGGCTGTTTACAGCTTGGGAGTCTCTGCTGAGTGTCTTCCAATCTGGGAATAGAATCTTAGTTGGAAGTCTTGCATACATTAACATTCCGCAGGATGCATCCCTGAGCATACTATCCTACAAGTCTTATCTCCTGCTGGTGCAGTCTACGGTCTTACAGTTTTTTCATTCTCAGTCCCAGTGGCCAGCTGTCTGCCTTAGAACATTGAACTTTTGGCTGTCATGATTTGTGTAGTCCCTGATTGCAAGGTCTTGCAATGGGGACACTATTAACAGATCCTGTTTGGTACTGGTTAACATATTCAATAACTATTCAATTAAAGATTTGTAAGACATGCAAGATTTGTTTACAATGGTGGCTTCCTACTCCACGTCTTACTCTGGGCATCCCAATTTAAATTCTTAACCCTGTGCTACCTGTTATCGTGCATGCCTCTGCCATAGGTGGAAGGAGGACATTTTCAAGGTCAGGCCATCAAAAATGTATAGTGCTGTCAGAAGCCAGCCAGCACAGCAGTACTCAGGAGACAAGGTAGTTCTTCACTCTGAATGTATTTCAGGACTGTATGCCTCAAATGTGCAGCTGCTATCCACACTGACAACATAGCTGTGGTTTGGTATGTCCACAAACAGGGGGCCACTCACTCCTTCCCAGTCTGTTCAGAAGTGATGCACATATGTGATGGCCTGTGTTGGCAAATATCTTTCTGATAGACTGTTACATTGCTGGGGAGGCCATTTCTGTAGTTACTGCCCACATGTGTCCCAAGTGGTTGCTAACCTGTTTGGTGGAGCAGAAGATTTTATTAGTGTGAAAGTCTTGCTGTAACTTATTTGCATCCCTGAGAAGTGCCACATGCATCTTCTATTTCCTTGCCCCTCGTCTGGGGGAGCATCATAGGAATTTTGTCATCCATAAATGGCCTATAGGACTCCTTTACACTTTTCCTTCATGTCTGTTTATCCCAAAGTTTATTTAAAAAGCCAGACAGAATAAGCACTGAATAAGCCTTATAGCCTTATGGCTTTGACATGTAGTCAAACAGCTTGACTACCCAAAGTGGTCAGCATTTTGTATCCCCAAGAATAATGTGCCACTGAAATGGGTAGTTTGAGTGTTAGCTGCCATGCTTCTTTGGTTTTGAGTTGTATCATTCCCCCTTTGCCTCAGTCATAAATCTTAGCCCAGACCTAAATTTTGTAATATTCTTTCAAGGCCCTTTCGCTCATCAGACACAGATATACTTCAGGTTAAAAAATCATACAAAACCTTTGGCTCCCTATATTCCATCTATGTATTTAAATTGTGGGGCTCCCTCCTTACTGCTATTAGGCTAATAATCTCCCTCACTTCAGAATTGAACTAATGTACTGTCTATTTAGCTCCTGGCACTGCTCTTGAAACCAGTTCACCTGGTGAAACTCACCATTACATATCTTGATTTTCTTGTACAACTATTCACATATTGCAGCTGCAGCTGCAGTCTTTAACCTTTGTCATGCTCTCTGTCCTTTTTCATCCTAGAAACGTCCAGTCTTCTAACTCTAAACTGTTACCTTAATGCCTCCTTGCTCTCATGGCTTATTCTCATTATAATATTTTCCACTCGTATTAATATTCCTTCAATATTCCTCCTTTTAATTAGAGTATCTTGTACTGCTTTGTAACCATTCTTTTTCCATTTTTCTGAAAACAGTGATTGTATTACATTAGTTTTATGTTGTATTATATTTTCTGCATTTGTCTACATTTTATTCTTTTTTTATTGTTAGACCATCTACTTTTGTTGAACCTTTCTCCCTGTGCCTCCACTGAAAAGGGGTCTTCCATGACCCAGTTGGCTCATCTCTATAATCCAATACAAATAATCGTATAATCGTAAATAGTGGCGCAGCGTGTTGTGGTTTACATTATGTTTGAAAGAGAGTATTCAGGGTTGGAAAGAAGTTTTAATGCATACTTAGCTTGCCTTACCTAAATATTAATTTTGCATGTGTGTGGTGGTGTTGAGACACTTGCCCCCTTCTAATTTGAGTTTGGGTGGCAAACGTCCACAGTATTATCCAGTGATGGTGGTGCTCTGATCACAGCTCAGGTGACCTTTTATTTTTTATTTATTTATTTTACATTTGTTGACCGGGCTAGTCTGGCTGGATACATGTCCATTTTCAGCAGAGGCCCGAGGAGAAAAGCTCCACTAAATACTAAGTACATCACATAATAAAAAAACAATTTCTCTAAGATAAAAGGAAAAAATTGGAAATTAATAAAAAATACAAAGAAAGAAAGATAAATTCAAAAGAGACACAAATTTACAAAATGCAGTTAGTGTCATGTTAGCAATTGAAATATAACATGTACATATTTAAATCAGAAAAGAAAGAGGATGAGAAATGAAAAAGGTGGAGATGAAAAGAGAGGAGGAGAAACAGAGTAAGAGAAAATGGTTAGTCAGGTGTATTGCAGGAACAAAGCCAATGATTTTGGAAGTATAGTTTAATTTTTTGTTTGAATTGAGGCAGGGATGTAGTCAGAGTTAAGTCACTAGGTAAGAGATTCCAATTTCTGCCTATTGTGTTAGTGAATAGAGAACCACCTGCTGTGTTGTTTACCTTTATAGATTGTGTCATGAGTTTAGTAGAGGAGCGAAGTGAGTTAAGATTGTTATAAGGGATTAGAAGTTGAGAGAGTATTGGGGTGTTGTCAGGTTGGTGTAATATGTTGTGGGCTATAGTGAGTTGAGTAATTAGTAGGTAGTTTTGAAATTCAAGCCAGCCAAGTTGTTTTAAGTTAATACAATGGTGGGTCCTGAAGGGATTAGTAGTGGCGGTTTAGCTATGTTGTTGTAGCAATTTACAAGTTTGTTAAGATTGATTTTCTTAAGGTTTGTATAAATGGGGGAAGCATATAGGAGAGAAGATAGGAGATGAGATTGAGCAATTTTGGTTCTAGTTGCTGGGGTTAGAAAAGGTTTGATACGATATAGGGATCCAATTTTTCTATTAACAATCTTGATGGTGTTGTTAATGTGCTGATCGAAGGAGAGATTATTGTCAATGGTTATTCCTAAGAGTTTTGTAGTTGGATCAGGTGAGATGATAGTGCCATTGTTTGAGGAAATGGTAAAGTTTAAAGGGGGGGACCGAGTGGTGGGGGAGAAGAGGAGGAGTTTAGTTTTTTTGGCATTTAGTAGGAGAAACCGTCTGGAAAACCAAGTTTCTACAGTGTTAAAGGTATTTTGGGTCAATGAGCTCAGTTCAGTAGAGGATGGTGCTGAGCAGATAAGGGTGGAATCATCTGCGTATTGTATGCAGGTTGCTTGTGGGATTGCAGTCTGAAGATCGTTAATAAAGAGGGTGAACAGAAGTGGACCAAGAATGGAGCCCTGGGGAACTCCGATGGAAATGGGTAAGAGTGATGAGATATGGTTTTCCCATATTACTGCTTGTTGTCTGTTGTTAAGATAAGATCTAAACCAATTGATGGCTAGTTTATCACAAGAGAGGGATACAAGAATGTTGATTAAGAGAGTGTGGTTGACCATGTCGAAAGCTTTAGAGAGATCAATGAAAAGAGCGGAAGAGAGAGCATTGTTGTTTCGATTTTTGTTAATAGTATCTATAAATGAAAGAAGGGCAGTGGTGGTACTGTGGTGGGGTCTGAACCCATGCTGGCAGTTTGCTATTATGGAGTGGAGAGAGAGATAGTGTACCAGCTGTTGATGAATACATTTTTCCATGATTTTTGCTAGGGGTGAGAGAAGGGCAATTGGTCTAAAGTTGGAAAGGTCAAGGGAGTCACCACCTTTGTGTAGTGGGATAATATAGGAGACTTTCCAGATATCTGGGATGGTTCCTTCTTGGATAGTTCTGTTGATAAGTAAGGATATAGGATATGCAATTTCTTTGGCAGCTTTCTGAAGGAAAAGAGAAGGGAGCTTGTCAGCAGAAGGGGTACAGGGTTTCAGTTTGTGAATGAGTCTGTAGATGAAAGAAGTAGATATAGGTTTTAGAGAGAAGTTGTAGGAGGAGTTTGTTATGTTAGTTGGAATATAAGAGTTGTTAGAGTTCATTTGTTTGGCTAAGGATTGAATAGTTTCAGTGAAAAAGAGTTGAAAGCATTAGCAGTCTGGAGAGGGGTTTCTGGGTCAGCATTTAGAGGGGAAGGAGTTTTAGCCATTCCTGGGGAAAGAAGTCTATTTACTGATGACCAGAACTGTTTAGAGTTGTTAATATGAGTTTCCTGAAGTTTACAGTAGAAGTTTTTCTTGTCAGAGATTATTGATTTTTTAGCTAGATTTCTAAGTTGGCGGAAATTAACTAAATCAGGGTTTTGTCTATTGCATCTCCATTTTGTCCATGCTTTGTTTCTAGCATGAATGAGTTTTTTAGTATTGTCCTTCAGCCATGGGGCAGATTTGGTCTTTACTCTAATAGCACGTTCTGGAGCATGTGAATCAAGTATGGATAAGAATGTTTTATTAAAGAATAATACTGCCTCTTCCAGGGGAAGTGATTTTAAGTAATTCCAATTGCATGCTCTCAGTTCAGATTTAAAAAGGTCTATGTTAAAATGCTTGATAGATCGGATTAGCCTTGTATTTGGGGGATTAACATATTCTGATTTTTGTCTAGTAATGAAGGTTAGGCAATGGTCGCTAATGTCGTCGGGCATAGTACCTACTTTATACTGTTTGTTAACTTTATTAGTGAGTATCCAGTCTAATATACTCTCTTTCTTGCTGGGCTTATTGACTCTTGTAGTTGAGGTAATAGTTTGTGAGAAGCCATGTAGGTTAATATGAGAGGAGGGATTGTTTGCATTAATAGTGTTCCAGTCTATGTTAACGTCGCCAAGAATTATGGTTTCTTGGGGGTAGTTGGTAGAAACCCAGCTTAGAAAGTCTTCTAATATTGGAATGTTATTACCTGGGGGAAGATACAAACAAATAATGTAAATGGCTTTTTTGGTGTTAAGTTGGAGTTTAATAATGATGGATTCTGTTTTGCTATTTTGGATTGGGCATGCTGGTTGAGTAGAGATGTTAAGTTGATTTTTGAAAAGTATTGCTACTCCACCACCTTTGCGTTTTAAGCGGTCATGTCTGACTATATTATAACCTTGAGGAATAATCTCTGAGTCTTTTGTGCCTGGTTTTAGCCAGGTTTCAGAGAGGCAAAGAATGTCAAATGAGTGGATATCTAAGAGGGCATGGATGAAGGGTATTTTCTTATTTATGCTTTGGATGTTAAGGTGTCCTATGAGGAAGGTATTATTGAGGTTAGGTGAGCAGTTTTGGGAAGGAGGTGAGGTTGGTCCAGGGTTGGGGTGGATGTCACCATCCTGTAGGTGAGGATTAACTAGTTTAATTAAATAGTTGCTCTTTTGATTTGTTAGGGTTTTTGTTTTTTTATTTGATTGTTGGAGGTAGGTTAGGTGATGTAGTCTGTGGAATTTGGATAGGTGATAGCTAGGGGTGGAATTAACATTTGAGAAAGATGTGAAGGTGAGTCTAGTTGAAGTGTGTTTTTGTGAGGAGATAAAGTGGTTGTTAAGTGAGATTTCAAAGAAGGTGAGATAGTATGTTGAGAGAAGGGTGGTCATGAGTAAGAATGAGAGTAAAGTCATAGTTAGTATGTAAGGAGACATAATTAAGTAGTCTGAGAAGTGTGGAGTAAGGAGGAAAGTACAAAGGAGAGAGAATGAGTGTAGTAAGCAAGAGAGGAGGTAGTAAATTTGTATAACACAGTTGGTAAATAAGAATGGAATTTATAGGGAATAAAGAATGATTGAAAGACTGGAGAGGAAAGAGGATGTAAAAGGAGAGTATTGTAAGCAATGGAGAAGGTAATTGAAGAAATATGGTAATAAGGTGAAGAAAGATAAGGGGGAGTGGAAGAGGTGTGTTAAGGCTAGGTAACAAATTGGCGGGAAGGAGAGCAATAGGATAGGAGGTAAATAGGGGTGTGGCTATAGAGCTATAAGAGTAGGACCCCTGGGGGTGGGTGGGAATTGGGGGTAGGGAGGGGAGCGGAGTGAGCCCGCAGGGCGAACGGAGCGGGGCACACCAAGGAGAGAAGAAAAAGTAATCAGTAAAAGCTAGGTAGGTTAAGGTAGGAGAAAGGTAGTCTAAGGAGGAGAGGGTAAAGAGGAAAAGTCAAAGGAAGGAAAGGAGTAGGAAAGGTGAGATAAGAAGAGTTAGGCAGAGAGTAAGACTAATAAGGAGAGTGAAAATGGAGTTTTGGCGACATCTAGTGGGCAAAAGTCAGCAGTGCAGCAACATGCACTGGGGCCCTGCTTTGGAAGTTGGGCTAGACCTGATTTCATTTAGAGGATTGGGTAACTTCTGGAGCTGGCATGAGCTGGCAGGCTTGCCTATCCTAAAAGGGGAGAGAGTGGAGTGGGGACGGCCATTGCCACCATGCTTTGGAGGAGCGATAATGATGCAGGGGTGGATGCTTGGCCATCAAGCCAGCTGCTGAGCAGTAACCCTAACTGCAGATGTATGGTAGTGTGCACCACACAGGAGGGAATAGTGGCTCCTGCAGTGACATGGGTTGCAAGTGCTTTCCTGGGGGTAAGACATAAAATATGCCCTTATTGTAAGGATACTGACAAGGGCAATGGTTACTTGAGTATCAGGTGTGCAGTAGATTGCTGTTACCGTGATGAATATTCGCAGTGATGATGTACAAAGGTAGATAAGCAAGGAGCCCTTAAAATATATCAAACAAAAAGGACTCTCACAACATTAGTAGAGGTGTACAGTTTTCAGTGGATTTTTACCTGACAAAGAGCTGTTCCACTCTGAGTGTCAGCATCTGTTTTGCCTACTCCAGATTGATGCTAAGATCAGTTGTTCAAGATCGTGGATCTGCTGGGACAATATGCTGTTAGAGCTGCTAATCAAAGGAAGTAAGTTGCCTGATGTGAGATGACAGTGTCCTCTTCATTTAAAAATGTGCAGCTGTTAGAGGGATATTTGAAAGAACAATGTTTGAGGATAACTGGGACGTAAGCAAGTAATTTTGACAAATACTAGAATTGCAAAACTGGCCCATTCTGATGTTACTTTGAAGAAGTAACTCGAATGATTAGAAAATCCATTCAGGGTAATTGGGTTAAGGCCTTGAAAAGTGGTTTTTCTAACCAGTCATAGGTCTGCGACATCTATAGTCTTAGATCAATGAAGACAGCAGGAGTGAGTTTCACAACATTCATTAGGCTCATAGGTACTTATGAGGTTGTTGATCAATGAGGATCTTAAGAAACCTAGCTTTGTATTCCCATGGTAGTTTAACCCTCCTTTTCTATATGAATAATCCATAGGCAGGCAGAACAGGGATATAATGAGACATTTACTTGTTATTCATCAGGGGCATGGGTGCTAAACTGGGATGAATTTGCTGTTTCCTGTACATTCATCCAAATTACATTTGAATTGAGTAAGTGAAGTACTTTATTTTATGTTGAGTGGAGGATTGCTCCATAGAAGCTCTATTCTCCATGATACATACCTATCCCTCCAACACATTCTATTTATTTTGCAAAAAAAAAAAAAAATTTAGATGTTTTGAGCAAGTGTTCACAATGCCATTGAACTTTTGAATGTTTAGTAGGTCTGACTGGATAGGGTTTGTTAAGTTTCTATAAGTGAAGCAGAGGCCACCTCTTTGTAGCCGGTAAAATACCAAGAATAGGGACAAGGCTTTGAGATAGTCTTAGTGTTATTTTTTTTTTATACAGGTTCATAGGTATGTACTGGGCTAATGACCACCAAAGCCTTTATAAGCTTATTCATACAATCCAACCCAATTGTATCCCTGTGTATTATGGATGTTTATTAGGAGGGAGTATGCTTAGGGAGTTTCTAGAGGTTATGTTGGGGGAGGTGTTAGGTTTGAGCATTACTGTCTGCCTCTGTCTGTCAGAGACATGGGGGCTAGACTGGAGGTGAATTTCAGATTTCCCATCCATTGGTCAAGGTTATGCTTAAATAGGGTTGGTGATGGATTCTGCTTTGCATGGATGGGAAGCCTGTTCAGAGCATGGGGCACCTCCGAGACACATCTGTCTTGCCAACATGTCATATTTATGATGCAAGCAAAATTTAAATCCTTGGATCCATTGATTCTGATGCTAGAGTACAGAGGTAGAGCATTATGGTAATCTGTACAGTTGAATGTGTTTATAACCTGGATTCTTCTGGTATGGAAACTTTGTGGGTGTTCAAACTGTTGCATATCTCTGGTCAGGTACATGCCGAAAGGGACATTATACTCAATGATGTGTCTGATAAGGGCCAAATAAAGTGGCACTGTGGCTTACTTGGACCTGAATGTCATGCCCTTACTTATCAGTTGGGTGACAGAATGATTTTCTTACTACCTTGGCCACATGCTGGTCAAAGGCCAGATAACGTTCTACATATGTTTACAGATCATGACTACTGGGTCAGCTCTCAAGGGCATCTTATTCATGGAGTAATTAGCCTGGGCGTCAATTTTCACAAAAATCACTATAATGATTTCTTGGCATTGAGTTTTAGTCCCTGACCCTTTACCTGCAGTAATTAGATGCAGAATAGGAGTGGTCCCAGCACTGAGCCCTGAGGTACCTCGCTGGTGATCTGACCTCCTTCACTAAGAGACTGAAGGTGAGAGTCATACCCTGTACTTTGTGTCTGTGAGATTTACACCTGAATCAACCCTCATCTCTTTATTATACAGTTTAAGTGAGCATCCAGCCTTTTCAGGGAGAGAACCATAATCTCTGATTTGATTGTGATGATTTTCATAACTGTTTTACATTCAGCAGAGAATTTCTGCAGTGTACATTGGTAATACAGATACATACATTGTCTTGAGACAACAGTAGTAACTTTGGCATATGCAAAATTAAACCACAAAAACGATATTAAAAAAAAATCACCCCCCCCCCCCCCCGAAACTCCTTGCTAATTATTTATGCAGTAAGTCTCTGAGATTGCACAATCTGAGTGAAAGGGCATATTCCCCAACTCCGAGAAGTTTGGTCTTCCACATTTACTGACCAACTAAACGGATGTCGACCAAAATACCATTTGCTTGAATTCAAGGCTCATACACACACACACACACACACACACACACACACACACACACACACACACACACACACACACGCAGTGCATGTATGAGCACGCGTGCATGTGTGTGTGCGAGTGCGCGTACGAGCACGAGCTTGCGCACAAACAAATAAAGATGTATATATGTGTGTAGGTGTGTAATATATAAATATATATGTACGGGGGGGGGTTGGGAGTCCAGGAGTAGTTATGTAGGGAGGCATTTTTATGCCTTAGGTACTTATTTTTTGTTAGTGAAAAGATACTGTGGTCATTCGTTTGTGACAAACGTTTAGAAGGTAACATTGTATTCAGTGACCAGCCTGATGAGAGCAGAGTACATGGAATGTACCTGTATGTCATACCTTTACAAATAAGTTGTGCCGATGCAAAAAAACTTTGTTACAATAGTGGATACATGATGCTTGATGCAAGTTCCCAAATCCCTGTCTACGAGATCAACTTTCAGGGGTGTATTCTGAATGTGATAGTATTCTTCAGTAAGTGTGACTTATCTTCTAACTATTATACATTACCTGGTATGTACTTTTATGATTTTTGACAGCAGCCAAGTGATGTCTCCAGGCGTTTCTGCAGTTACCACCTACTGCTCCTCTAGGTGTCAAATATTGCCTGTTCATATTTGCATTAATAATTCCAAAACCATGCTACATACAAGGTATCAGAATATTTTATCTTGAAGCATACATGATGGCAAACACAACTGTATTGCTATATGACCTCTAATGACTGTTTGTTAGAACTCTAAGGTAATAACTTCATTTTTAAAGGCTGAAGCCACACCCACTGGGAGTTAAAGGTACACACTCCAAAGGGCTGTACTGGAGGGAATGAGTTAAGAAAAGCCTTCTTGGATAATTGTGGTGTTCCTGGGGGAGTTTTTTGATGGCACTCATTTTACATTCATCTGCAAACTTGCCTGGTCAGTTATAAATCCTATACATTTGCTTTGATCTCCAGGAGGCAGATACTGAAGAGGAGTGGCCCAAGGACTAAACCCTGGGGTGCACTGCTTATGACTGATCTTTTTTGGAGAAGGTAGAGCCACCCACACTAATTTATTTGGATTCTGTTTGTGAGCCAGTTTACTATCCAGTAAGTTACACTGGGATTTACGTTTAGCTAGAATAGTTTTATGTACAATACCAGAATGTGGAATGGTGTTGAATGCCTTTGTGAGGTCTAGATTTGTGGAGTGTACTGATTTTTCCCCCGAGTACGTTCCTTCTGTAATCTTCTCAAAGAAGTCTACCAGGTTAAGTAGACAAGAGTTGCCTTTAACAAACTAGCATGGATAGAACATTTGCAGGTTTATTAATTCCATAATGATTCTTTCCATAGCCTTTCAGATGAGGCTGGCCAGGCTTATGGGTCTTTAATTGCCAGTGTCCAGTGATACCCACCTTTGTGCAAGAGGGAGACTGTTACTGTCCTCCATTTATCTAGTACAAATACTATTTCGAAGCTGATATTGAGTAACCATTATAAAGGGACTAACGAGTCTTCTTTTTCATGCTGGCTAGTAGGCAGCCTAGTATGTTATCTGGCCTTAATAGAAGTAGGGTTCTTTGCCTTGGATAGTGCCTTGAGGACTTGGTCTTGGGAGATTTGAGGGAGGGGTAGATGTAGGCTTTTGATCTGAGAATAGAAAAGGGGAAAGGAGGGGTGAAGTTCTACGTTATATGTGTTGGGAAAACAATATGGTAGTTGTGCTGTACCCTTTCCCAAAACCATGCTGATGGTGTGAGAGCTACCATAAATATCTGTGTATACTTTTAGTTGCATGGCTGCATAGTCTTCTAGTATTTTGGCTGGCTATGACAGTACTGCAGTAAGCCTGTACTAATGCTGAGAGTTTGAGCCTTGCTTTCAGATAATTATATTTTAATCTACCAAAGTTCAGGAAATGTACCAGCAGATCTTTAAAGCTTGCCAATAAAGGAGTTCTATGACTATAGAAATTTGGGGCAGAGGCCATCTGAGCCACTTTGCTCTTAAATTATGCTCCATTTTAGAAGTGCAATAGACATAACCGAGTCCTTTATTTTCAAAATACAGTGCGACTTCAGAGGGAATACATTTAAGTGTCAAAACTCCTAACACCTTTAAATCATTTTTGGAAGGACGTTGTTCCTCTGCTCAACCCCCTGTATACTAACTCTTGAGTTACAACAGCCTTAGTATGGTCTGAATGATGGAAGGCTGGCTACGTCTGAAGTATAATACAAAGCGATCAGCAAATGCTTCAGCTGTGTTAGTACTGTTATAGGCACACCATTTGCCTCCCAGCTAAATTGTTCTTTTCAGTATTCTGTGGAACTGTCGAGCAGAGTTTCTTGGTAATGCTTCAGAAGCTGGTTAGTTTGCCTGCTTTTTTGTATTGATGTCTTAGCATGCAGTCCTGGTTGTGATCAAATTGCTGTTAAATGTTGTTGTATTTCAGCAGTGCCATATTGCAAGAAGCAGAGGCTTGCTTGATTTCTGATGCAGTCCATGCAGCAAGTTTACCTTAACTGTTCCTTTTGTAAGGGTAATTTGTAAGTGCATCTATGTTTTCAGAGTGGTTGCATAAGTATGCATTGCCAGCTTTTATTTGGCTACAAACGCGTCATTGACTGTGTGGGATTTTCATGCACTGTGCCAAGAGGACTGAAGTTTAAATTTAAACTGCCTAATCCAATATGATCTGTAAGATCATTTACAAACGTTTGCCCTCAGTGTGCAACTTCTGCAGTATATTTAGCTGCAGACTAACTCCTGGGGCTTCACCGAAAAAAGAAACTTATGCTCATCAGCAACAGTTCAGAAAAGTGAGGATGCTGAATCATATGTAAACAGACGTATCCTCTGTAAACCATGGCTGACATAAGATGGCATTGCCCCATGACTCCGCATTATACATCAGGCTATCCAGCATACATATCTTTTTGTGCATTTGTTACATAGACAATTGTCTTAGAATATTGTTATAGCTGTACTGTACAGCAACAGCTAATATTAAGCTGTAAAATGCATTTTCTAAGAACAGGCTATACAGCAACAGCTAATATTAAGCTGTAAAATGCATTTTCTAAGAACAGGCTGTATAAAGAGCTTTAAACCACCCTCAGAACCCTGACATCCACAATCTGCTGTTTGGAGACTTAAGCAACAGCTTCACAGAGCCTTCCTACTGCTCAACTTTGAATGTCGTAGGACTCCATACATGGCCATCTTTTTGTGCTTTCATCCTCAGAGTATCAGAGTTTTTCTGCCTCTTTCTGGATCCAGACCCTGTTTAGTTTACTTGACTTGTACTTATAAAATCCAAAATGCATTTTTTGAGTATTTATAAAAGATAAGTGTACCCTATTGACAACAGCAGTAAGACTCCAAAGAGTATGCAGTCATGTGGCTTTTTGCTCAGACCTGATTATGCATTTATACATGTAAAAAAAAAAAAAACTTTTTAATTTCATCAGTTTTAATTTCATAAGGCAAACTTACATTTATGGTTAAGTGGTTTTAATTTCAAAAAACTATTATAATGTTGCCATACAGCTATAGTTTTGCAAATTCTTGTTGCCATAATCTCTTTTTACTGGACTTCTTCTAGATGTAGATCTTACAATTAAGTCCTAGATCCATAGACAGCAAACAGTAGGGGGTTGTCCTTGTGTAGTAAATGTACACACAGTCACAGGTGTTTAACTCGTGCTTACATCCCCTAGTCACACAGTCAAAGGTGAGTAATTCTTGCTCTCATACATCCCCTAGTTCAGTACTGAAGTAGTTTACTGCGGTCTTCTGCACCTCAGGAAGGCAGGTAATGGAGCCAAAAGCTGCCTCTTCTGCAGTTCCATGTAGCGGAGTTGACTACAGGGGTGTACTGGGTCCTTTTTATAGTATATTGCAAGTAGGTTATACACTAGGTGTTTCACAACTGTTCCTTGGTACTGTGTAAGGGTACAGCATGCAATGTCTTTGCTTTTCTGAAGGACTCCTATGAGTGGGCAGCTGTTCTTGGGTGGATATTATGTAGAATCAGGTGACCCCATCTTTGGTTTATACGAGGAAGCAGGCAGCTTCTGGGTTACTGTTGCAAGTTAGAAGGAATCCTTATTTTAACATTAGGAATAGAGAGATGCTTGCAATAAAAGTTGAAATTCTGTTGCTGGAAGGAGGTAGGATGGTAATAGACGAGGACTTCAGCATGGTATTTGATCCAGCATTGGATAGGCTGTTGAATTTCATAATTGGTGTCAAAACTCTAACAGAAGGATTGGAGAAGATTGGTTTGATGGATATTTAGAGGAAGAAATGATAGAGAAAGCAGTTGGTGTTTTTGAGGGATGAATGTTGGGTGAGTGGGTAGAACAGACTTCTGGTGGATGAAATGATGGCAGAGGAAGTGAGAAAGGATTGATGTTCTGGATATAGGGATTTCTGCCATGTGCTGGTGGAAGGGGACAAAGTAAAGCATAAGATAGAGTTGGACCCCATCTAAATGGAAAAATCCAGCAAGGGTAGAGGGAGTAGTTAAAAGGAATGAGCTGGGATGTTGCTGAAAGAAACTATGAGACTACTGAAATAAAAAAGGGGAATTGTGCAGAATTAAAACAGTATGGAGGGCAGAACTGTCAGGGTGCAGAGGGAAGGCTGGTAGAGAAAGAAAGGAGGGCATCAAAGAACTGGAGAGTGAATTATTAATCATCATCATAATCCTCCTCAAGCATTCAGCAGAAGATGGGGGTGGGGTGGGAAGCAGTCTGGCAGAGAAAGCAAATTTGGGAATTTATACTGAGCTAGAAGGAGGGGAAGCAAAGCCGTGGGTAAATGATAGGGTAGAAATAAAGTTACTATTGTTAAATATTAAAGAGCAGAGGATATAGGTGTGGGTGTTGAGTATAAAAGGTGAGCAGGAAGGTAGGGTAGTGATTAATAGAGGAATATGGGATATATTTACAGAAGAAGATGGAAGTTAAGGGAGAAGTGTTTAGGGAATGAGGAGGACAACTGCTGCCACTGGGTAGGTTGCCCTTGAATAAAATGGTGAGACTTGGTGAGGTGGATAATCCAATTGGTCATAAGCAAGGTGGCCAAGCAGGGAGACTTGGATACAGTCCCATAGGTTTTTATAAACAAGTAGGTGTAACTGTTGTGGGGGGTGTAATTAGTTGAACCCATTAGTGATATTACAGTTCAGGAGGACATTTTAAATTCTGTGAAAAAACAAAGGGGACCCAGAGGACTCCATAAACTTTCATTCTACCTCCTTATACAGTACTTATGCAATGGTGCTGGTGTGGGTTTTGATGCTAGAATAGAGGAAGTTCTTCAAAAGGTAGCAATAGAAACTGGATTCTGGATTTATGAGGGACAGTTATCTACAAACTGTTGGAGCTTTTGTTAATTTAGTGGCATGGGCTGAAAGGAAGGACATGATCATGTGGACTGTTGCTTTAATGGACTGACAAGAAGCTCTGATATTAATTTGGAGGTTTCTGTGTGGTACTTTGGGAACATGTAGTGACAGAAGTGTTTTATTTATTTATTTATTTTTTTCCCCCTTCCCTCATCCCCACCCTGAGACATCCAACCTTGACTAATTCAGCCCATTCATTCTGCCTTTTAAGATTGTGACAGCCAGCTCAATTTATCCCCAGGCTCATTTCTTCCCTGCTGTGGACATGAGCCTTATCAGCTTATTGCTTCATCTAGCAAGCCTCATCCAGCCAACAAGACCCTCAGGCTGACTGCTTGTTTCTTCCAAATCTAATGATGGCCAATATTTCATGATTTGCCTTAGAGTAGTGCATACTCTGCTTCTCAAAAGCAATCTACTAGAAAAATGTACAAAAGCAAGTGGAAGAGGTTTTCTATCTGGGTAATTGGCAAAAGTTCAGATGCTTTCTTGACTTCAGTACATATTATCCCTACAATTTCCAGCAAGTCTTTTTGTTTTATGGAGTTGGTTACTCAACCATTAAAGTTTAGCAAACTGCAGATCTGAAGTAGTTAACTTATCTGCAACCTGTGGGTATTCGGATCCATATCGGCTCTGAACTGGCAACATTTTATCAAGCATCTGCTCCAAGCTCCTCCTCTTACCCATAATCCCTCACCTCTCCTACTTTCCCTCAGATCTCGTTTGCAGCTTCATGCATACACATCGTGGTCTCTATAGCTCCAAGTTGGGTGTAGTAAGTGGAACTTTTGATACTTAAGTTAGTGTGTGAGTGTAGTTGTTTGTGAGCAACCCTTCCTCCCCTTCGTCGGTTTGTTGTAAAAAAAAAAAAAAAAGTAGTTTAGAAAGTTTGTGTTTTTGAGGTAGAGTAGGCCTAACCAACCCTTGTGTGTGTGCATGTCTAGTTTAGCGTTTGGCTGTCTGGAGTGTGTTATGGTTGACCAGCCTAAACCAATGTTTAAAACATGCACAGAGTGTGGCCACAAGCTTTCACCGGCTGATGGCCACACACTGTGTGTTATTTGCCTGGGCGTTCCCCATCTTAGTTTGCCATGTGCTGTGTGTGCAGGGTTCAACCCCAGGGTCCTAAAAAAGAGGAAGGCAAAACTGGTAGCCAAGGGCCTGCTACCAGTTTCTGCTTTAGAGACGACGGCCTCGACATCGGCTCCAGTAGCCGACCAATCCACCCCCTCAGGCTGGGACTCAACCTCCCTCTAAGCCTGCTGAGGCGGGGACAAAATCTAAGGACAAGAAAGAGAGAGAGAAAAAGGTAGAGAGGCACTACAAGCAATCTCCTGAGCGGGAGCCATTCCCCAGTCCACCTGTGAAAGTTGTTAGGACCACTTCTCCTCGGCTCCATTCCCCGAGGTTCTCCCCGGAGCCGTTGGAGCCTTCGGAGCAGAGGCCTTCTTTGAGGTCGTCTCACAGGGCCATATCCGAGTTGGTTGCCTCCTTCAGGTCGACTCGGAGTCTGTTGGAGTTTGACGTGGATAGGATGATGCGGAGATTCATTCGGACCCAAATCCAAATGGGAGTCTTGCCAGGCCCCTCTCCGGCCAGAGAGGGGACCTCTATGCCCTTCTTCCATCCTATCTCTCCTTCCCCGATCTGACCTGCGGTTTATGGATCTGAGGATCCTCGGAGCTGGGGGTTTGGCGCCGACTGTTTCTCCAACCTCGATGCCGGCCATTACCTTGAGTTCCTCGGATCAGACTTGTTCAGATCCGAGCAACTCTCTGGGCAGAGAACAGGAGTCAGATCCAATGGAACGGAGATGTCTTCGGCTCCGACTTTCTCAGATCCAAGCCGTTCCTTCAGAACCCTGGCTACCTTGGCCTCAGCCCTGATCCTCACAATGGAGCCGGGGAGAACTTCTTCCTTGTTGGTTGCCAAGGAGGTGTGCTCTCCTTCAGCCTTCGACGTGGTGGAGAGTGTTCTCTCCCAGGGATTGAGACCCCAGCCTTCGACATGGTGGAGAGGGTTCTCTCCCAGGGATTGAGACCCCCAGCCCATTACCTTGGACTCCGCCCAGGCTGCTGTGGATTTGGTCACAACTCCCATCAGCTTGTCCCAGGGACAGCCCGTGCCAGAGGACCCCCAGGTGGATCCCATCATGGAACCCCCCATGACTTGTGAGCCCTCTTCAGAGAGTCCTACTAAGGAGGCCCCCCATAAGCATTCATGTAAGAGGAGACCCATGGACTTCCCAGAGTCCCTCACAGAAGATACTGATACCACCAGAGTGGAGGTTGGTCAGCCCCAAAACCCTCAATGGACGAGTCAGTATTCCTGGAGGCCTTTGGCATGGGCCCATCTACATCTGGATGTCCCCTCCTGCAGATCCATTAGTGGATTTTATTACCACGTGGGCATGGAAGGAGCCTGACCCCATAGAGCCAATACCCAAATGCCCAGACAGGATCCTTTCTCCTCCCACAGACAGACAGGCCTGGTACAAGGGATCCCCTGTGGATGCTATGGTGGTGGCAGCTGCCACCAAAAGAGAACTGGCTCAGGAAAGTTCTTCGGGCCACCCTCTGGACAAAGAGTCTAGGGTGGTGGATTGCTTTGGGAAGAGAGTCTTTTCTTCAGTGACGTTTTCCATACGAGTGCTGGATTATTTGGCACACGTCATTTGACTCCAGCGAGACCTGGTCACGGAATTCGCTGTGTCGCCCCCAGAGTCCTTGTCGCCAGAGGACAAGCTGCTGTTCTCTGTGAAAACGTCAACTCTGAAATCCGTTTCAAACACGTCCATGCATCTTCTTTCCCATGCCACGGAAAGAGCGGCTAGGGCGGCTGGGACCGGCGTAGCTATGAGGTGGCACGCCTGGCTAAGACTCTGTCAATTTGCGGACCCCTTCAAGGTGGCTTTCACAAATACTCCCTTTGACGGTTCCTCCCTTTTTGGGAAGACAGTTCGTGACACCTTAGTCCAGAGCTAAAAGGACGGGAAGACTCTGTCTGCCATCGAGTCCGCTTTTCTAGCCCTCAAAGATCCTTTTCTAGGAATCCGAGAGGGCAGAAGATGATGTGGGCAGAAGATGATGTGGTTCCAAAAATCTCAGTTTTCCCAGGGCACTCAGGACAACTCGTCCCCTAGAGGCAGAGGGGGGACAAGACAGATGCCGCACCAGAGGCAGAGGGGGTCCGAGGATCTTTGGGTCTAGGGAGACCTTCTCAGACAGACCCACGCAGCAACCCTGAGGGGTTGCCCGACTGTCATACTCTGGAGACAGTCGGGGGAAGATTGTCATTGCACCCAACGGCTTGGGAGTCCATCACGACGGACTGTTGGGTGCTCCAAATAATATCCAGAGGATACTCCATCCCGTTCATTGCCCCACCGATCCAATCAAAGCGCCTCCTGAATGTTCCACCCACTCAAAGGGAGGCTGCAGCGCACGAAATTTCAAAGCTGCTTTACAATCGGGCCATCAAACCGCCCCCCCCCCCCACAGATCTGTCCGGATTAGGCGTTTCCTCCAGGTTCTTTTTAATGCCAAAAAAGACGAGGGACCTCAGACCCATATTGGACCTGTCAACCCTGAACCTGTCTGTAGCCAGGCAGAAATTCTGGATGGTCACCTTTACAGTCCATTCTACCTTATATCTGAGAATGTGACGAAGTGCTCACTAGACCTCCAGGACACTTGCTACCACATCAAGATTTGCAGAAGCTCCAGGAGATCCCTTCGCTTCCGGTTGGGAGCCAATCATTTCCAGTTCAGAGCCCTACCCTTTGTCTCCCCACAGCCCCCATGGTGTTTACCAAGGTTATGGTAGTAGTAGCGGCTCACCTGAGGCTTCAGGGTATTCAGGTGTTTCCTTACCTAGACGATTGTCTCCTTGCTGCTGCCACTAAGTGTCTACTTTGCATGGCCAGAGACTCCTTCCTGCATCTTGCAGTCAGTCTAGGGATTACCATCAACATCTCCAACTCCTGCATGAACCCGACACAGACCTCGGAATTTATAGGGGCACGGTTGGACACTCTAATATTACAAGTTTTACTCACTCAGGACAGGGTCCAGAACATGCAGGCCCATGTGTCAGTGATCCTCGGCCTCAGGACACTGATAACAAGTGACGTTCTCTGAGCCCTAGGCTCCATGGCCGCAGCAATTTCAATTCTTCCATGTGCACGCCTTCACATGAGGGTGCTTCAGTGGACCTTGGCAGTTCAGTGGTCTTGGTTAGACCCCCCCCCCCCCCGGACTACCCCATACGGATCAGCAGAGCCTGCAAGATCTCTCTTCTTTGGTGGCTCCATTCGCTGGAAATCTTGGCAGGTCGTGCATTCTTAACATCCCCAGCCCAAGCCACAGTGACCACAGACACCTCCCAGCTTGGGTGGGGGGGCACTTTTTGGTAAGGATGGTCCAAGGCACATGGTCCCATACAGAGACCAGATTGCATATCAGTGTTCTGGAGATGAGGGCAGTGCTTTTAGAGTTGCAGGCCTTTCACACTGTTCCCCCGGGAACAATTGCAGTTCAGTCAGACAACATGTCTGTTGTCTGGTACATCAACAAACAAGGAGGGACCAGATCTTACCCTCTGTGCCGCAAGACCATGAGTGTGTGAGTGGGCGATTTCCACCAGTTGGTTTCTGATTGTAACGCACATCCTGGGATGCTCCCAACATTTTACCGGACAGACTGAGTCGGGCTATTCTAATGCCATACGAGTGGTCTCTGAAACAGTCAGTAGCGGAGGAGATCTTCCTAGCATGGGGTCACCCTTGCTGCAATCTCTTCACATCTCCTTTCAACGCGAAGTGCAGCGAGTTCTTCACTCTGATTCCCTCCCCAGGGGACTCCCCCAGAGACTCTCTAGTCCATGTTTGGCCTCGCGGGTTACTGTATGCCTATCCCCCGCTACCACTCATTCCGAAATTTCTTCAGAAAGCTTACCAACTGGGTTGCAAAGTGATCCTCATTGCCCCGTTCTGGCCTCGTCAAGTGTGGTTCCCCTTCCTCTGGTCTCATACTCTAACTCCTCCACAGATTCTGGATCCCTGCACAAATCTTATATCCCATCCCTTCGGCATCAGTTCACCCGATCTGGACAATCTCAAGCTGACTGCTTGGTTGCTCCGGTTCCCTTAGGACTCCCGGTCTATCATCTTTGGTAAAGAGTATTCTGGTGGCATCGCTCAAAGCTTCCACTACAAAGGTTTATCACAGCAAATGGAAACACTTCTCTATTTGGGCTTCTCAGAGAAACATAGATCCATTTACAGTCCCGATTCCTGCAGTGTTGGAGTTTTTGTCATATATTTTTCAACAAAGGGCTAGTTCCTCCACAGTGAAAGTACAATTTGCAGCCATATCTAATTTTCATATTGGGAAAATCTGAATGCTCTGGCCTTTTTGAGATTGAGCAAGGCCTTTCTAAAAGGTACTTTTCTCTTGCGTCCCCCGGTTAAGAATTCCGTCCCTCCTTGGGACCTTACTCTAGTTCTGCAGGCATTGGTGGCACCCCCTTTTGAATCAGCAGCATCTGTAGACTTAAAATTCCTGTCCTGGAAGATGGTCTTTCTGGTGGCTATTACTTCGGCTAGAAGGGTTTCTGAGTGCCGTGCCCCCCTACTTGATCTTTCATAAAGACAGGTTTTGCTTCACACGAACCCTTCTTTCTTACCGAAAGTGGCTTCTGAATCTAATGTTAACCAGATGATTAATCTGCCTGTGTTCTTTCCAAATTTCCAAAACGAGGGTGAATATAAGCTGCACTTGCTAGATGTTCATAGACAGCTTTGTTTCTATTTACACAGGACTAAACAATTTCGTAAGTCTGACCAGTTATTCCTGTCCTTTTCTAGACCCTTTTTGGGCAAGGCCATTTCCAAGGTCTCCTTAGCCAGATGGATTACACAATGTATACTGCAAGTCTGTAGGGATAAAGACCTTTCCCCACCTGATCCTATGAAAGCTCATTCTATCAGATCTATGGCAACTTCTGCTGCTTTTTGGTCTAGGGTTTCTCTGGATGATATCTGTGCAGCAGCGACCTGGGCAAGGTCACATACATTTATTTCTCATTATAAATTGGATTTCCTCTCTAGGGAGAGCATCCTTTGTCTCTGCGGTGCTCAGGAATGTCCTTCCATGAGGACCTTCCAGGAGTTTTGGTAGCTGGGGACTGTCCCACAGGTTGCAGATAAATGAAGTTAACTACTTCAGATAAAGAAGTTATGTACTCACCATAACGTTCCATCTGAGTAGTTATACTTCATTTTCTGCAACCGTCCCTCCCTCCTTCCCCCAAACCTGTTCTAGGTTAATGTTATTGAGTTTCTAATAGTTTGGTTTGTGGCAATCTTGATCTGTGGGAAGGTAGAGGAGGTGAGGGATTATGGGTAAGGGGAGGAGCTTGGAGCAGATGCTTGATAAATTATTGCCGGTTCTGATCCGATATGGATTTGAATACCCACAAGTTGCAGAAAATTAAGTAGAACTACTCAGAATGTTAAGGTGAGTACATAACTTCTTTTTTCAAATGATCATGCAGGGCTAGACTCTAGCTTCCCTTAATATGTGCAAGGCCTTTTTGATGGAAACAGTTAAAGCCCCTACCCCCAGCATGGTACCTCACATTGATTGTTTTTGAGCCTGCTACGACTACCTCTTTGAAATACCTCTCCTGGAAACATTAGTCTTAGTGGCTATCACTTCTTATAAAGGCTTTCTGAATTGCAGGCTTTGTCTTGCAGTAAGCCTTTTTTTTGATTTTCCATAAAGATAAGAGTTCTTAAGCCAAATTCCTCCTTTATCTCTGGTTCAAGGTTATCTCTGAGGCCACCTTAATCTGCTAATTTGCCTGTTTTCTTCCCCAGCCATACTATCAAAGGACACTAACACCTATATACTTTAGATGTGCATCATAAGGTTGATTCTGTCTTCACCATACAAAAGAATAACCAGCTTTTTGTGTTTTCAGAAGTTAAGCTAAGATCCAAAGTTTCTAAGGTTACTTTGTCTAGATGGCTGTCAGACTGTGTATATCCTTTATTTACTCTTCCAAAGGTTTGACTTTACCATTCTAAATCCAGAGCTAATTCTACTAGATCCATTTCAACCTCTACAGCTTTTTTCAGTTACTTTACTCTGGATATTTGTGCTACATCAGATGAATAATTTTGTCAAGCATTACAAACTTGACCCTATTTCTAGGTATACTGCTGCCTTTGGTTCGACCATCCTAGAGTATCTTGCCATGATGCCACAGAGATCAAAAGGTCACTGGAGAATCTGTCTCAACCATCAAAAGGGACAGAAGTGACAACACAGGAAGTGAAAGTTATGAAATTTACTTTTTTTTCCTTTCCTTTCTTGGAGGTACCTGGTGGATCCAAACCTGAAGCCTTCTTATTCGCCATATTTTGTCCATTAGCCTGGCAATCTATTCTGGGCAAAATGAATATGAGGCAATTGAGGAAGCAAACAGCATTATGGGAGATGAGAGAGCTCCACTGTTGGAAAAGTGTGTGTGTCTGTGTTTGTGTGTCAAGAGGGTGGCTAAACCAACCACTGGGGTGGACAGAGAGAGGAAACAAGGATCTACCCTTTTATACTTTAACTTTTGTCCCCTCCCCTCCCATCCCCACTCCTACTTAAACGGAGGTGTCATAAAATTTACCATGCCCAGATAGCATTTCTCAGCCTCATGTATAGTTTTTCAGGAAAATGATAGGCCTTCATTGATCACTACCTTATCCTTCATAAGGAAACTTTAGTCTATCCTGAGAACTCATTCTTCAACATAACCTCAGTTACACTCAGTTTTTACAATAACACTTAACTTTTTCTAAAGCAAAAATCAAAGAGAAAGTTTCCCCGTGTTTCTACAGATATTGCATTAAATTGTTTATTTACACTTTTGTAGAGATTGTACTCCTGTTAGTATGAAGTAACGTAAAAGTAACCAAACTAGCAAAACTTGCTGTATCTGTAGGCAGCTTTATAAATGGCTAAGCTAAGGCGTACTGATACTGTATCTCTGCCCCTTTTATGTTGCCTACCAGTTGCATGTAATTCTTATAGAGTAGGTACATCGATTGGGAATAGTAAAATTTGCATAAGCTGTCCTTAGAATGCTGGTGGATTGAGTTGGAATAGCCCCTTGGTCTACCACTAAGAATTTCAGACAAAGAATCATGCTACTGCACAAGCCTGAGCCCCTGGTTATTTTCCAAAAAATACACCCGTTTCTTTGAAGTCTACAGTTCTGTTTGCTGTAAACAATAACCCAGGTCTTAGTTCATCAGATAGTATGGGTTGTAGTAGTGCAGGTGCTTTGGTCAGAAACCGGGGACTAAACACTGTTCTTGGTACTGATAGTCTTAACAGTAAATGTGCCCTTCTTGAAGCTTGGTCTGTGATGGTCAGACCTGATACATTACCTGTCATTGAAAACTGGCTGAAAGATGAGTTATGTATTTTCAACCTCAGCTCTCAAAACAACTGCATGTATGTGAATAATGGGCCGGGGAGGAGACTGGGAGGGGATATGATGCTTATAAGATGTGACCTGCAAGACCATTTGGTGCTGAAAATATGCTTCCTGCTGGTAATGCCTCAAACTCGCTAACTGTGCAGCTTGTGATTTGGGGGTTACAATAAAGCTTATATTCAACCTCCAACTACTGCTGCTGTTCTTGAGGATGAGCTTTCAACAATGCAAACAGAAACCTATGTAATAACAGCTTGAATCTTGCCTAAACAAGGAAATTGCTAGCTAATAAAACATTTAAAAGATAGAGAACGTAGTAACGTCAGTCATCTAATCAGAGCCACAGCTAGACTTAAATCCTAACAACTGGGACACATTTCGGCATTCTTGACCTCTTTGTTTTTGTATTGACATGATCAATAGATGTACAAAGACAGAGGTCATTTTTGACCACTCCTCAATTAACATGCAATTCATTCAGATCTCAAATATCTCCTCCATTCCTAATATCCAGGAGATGTAACCAGAAGAGAATGGAGATTGCTGTGCTCCTCGGACTGGATTCACTGACCTATGAAAGTGGTTATCAGTCTTTCTGGAAATAAACAAGTTTAAGATGCAACTCCAAAAATGTTTCCTCCGGTAGATTGCAAATGTCGGTGGTGTGATGGGGAAGAAAGATGTAATTCGGGACATAATTTTTGGGAGTGTTATGAGTTGGCAGTCTTTAAAAATTCCATGCAGAGTACTCGTCAGAAATACTGTGTGAATTGGTGTAACTAAGGAACTTATTTTTATTTATTTACTTTTTTTAGCTGTGATACAGAATTGGAATTGCCTAGACATAGTAGGACCTTGCTGAGTTTAATCCCAGTGGGTGCCAAAACAGCAATTACTAGAAAATGGAAATCTAAGTTTAAACCAACCGTACTGGAAGTAGTGACTATAACAATAGAGATAAAACTGGAAGTGGGATCTTTAGACAAGGATAGGAGCAAATTACATAGAAAAAAGGGAATTGCGGGAACAATACATACGGAACAATATTTTGGAAGAGAAGTGAGGCTTAAGGTAAGGCAGGGAGCTGAATGTATATAATGTTTGACTGACAATGTGCAGATGATTATAAGTGATGTACAATTATCTGCAACTGAAAATATGCTTGTATAGTTTTTCATTTATACAAATGTGTGTTTGCCTATATCATAAGTGATAATTCAATAAAAATAATTTCTTGTTTAAAAAAATAAAATATAAACTAGTATAATTGTGTAGCTGCTGCCTAGAATTACGGTCATAGTTTCACCAAGCACTTTTGGATATTAATTTTAGTTACAGGGCCAGTTTAGTATTAGCTGTCTTAGTACATCCTCTCCTCAGGCAAGTGTAGCTTAGCATTTACTGGTTTGCTTTCTACTGAAGAACACCAGTCTTTAGAATTACTTGTGTTTTTCCCAAAAAGGTCTCCCAATGAAGTAAGGTAGTATGGTTATGGAATTGATCTTTGAACTCACAGACTTTGTCTTTCAGTCTTTAGCACTGTGACTTTATTTTCTGATTCAGGACCTTATTAGCTTTCCTGTTTCTGTTCTTTCATTGCTTATGAGAGAACTGAGATAGATGTAGAGGACAGTTTGTTTTTGTAATGAGATCCAATTTTCGTCCTTTAAAATCAGGGATTTAAAGAGTATTTACAAATAGTAACTTTTACACACAGCATTTAGTGCTTGTATTGTAATTGCAGGAATACATCTGTATAGTTCTGTTCTGTTGTCTTTGACTGCATTTTATAATTTGGTGTTTAACCTTTATTCTCCTTACATTCACGCCATTTGTTGCCTGGAGCTTGACCTAACCTGTGATCTAAATCTCAGTTATGTGAATTGTGATCCTTGCATCTTTTCTTTTGGTGTATCTGGGGGGGGGGGGGGGGGTTCTACAGGCACTGCCCATTGGTTCTCTCTTCTGGCACCTGTTACATTCATTTCTCCATCGAGATGAGAGAGCTCCTATCCATTTGTTGAGTTGTGGAGGTGAGAGTCTGATGTTGAGTGGGCAAGTGTGAAGATCCTGTGCGCTGTCCTGTCACCCAGTACCTTGCCAACATATATGCTATGCAATTACTGATCTCAGGAAGTGCATGCACGCTGCTGTGCATGGACAAACTTCTTGCTAACCAGTGCAAAGCTATGCACTAGCAGTACCACGTCACTTAATATTGGCAGTATAGCGATTACCTATGCAGCAAATCAAGCTGTGCCTCCCTCCTGCAGGATGGATGAGCAGTGTCAGGCAGTTGTTCCAGTCCTCCTCACGTGAGCTCTCTAATGCTTATGCTGCTAACTGAACACTGGTCATCTGGACTGGTGCCCAAGCTTTAATCCCTCTGCTTCAGGGGATCGAGTGACCAGTTTTATTTTGTTGTTTTGTGTTTTTAATTTTGGGACAGTGGGAATTGACTTGCCCACTCCAATGAAAAAATATATATGCCTCATGGTTGTTGTTTGTAATAAAGTGGCTGCATGGTGAAGCTTGAACTTGGCAGGTTATTTGATTACCGTGGTTTGTTGTTGTCCAAGCCCATGCTGTGTGACGCATTGAATCAGTAGTTTGCCTAAGCCTCCCCATCTTGCTGTTTTACTTATCTTGTTCATTTGGACACACCAGTATTGCACTGATGCTTTGAGTGACATGGGTCTCTCTGCTTGGCAACAATAGTACTGCTATTTTACTACCATATGTTTGTAATTTGACACAGCGGGTCCATTATTAAATGGTTTTGGGCTTGATTAACATTGTGTAGTTTTGGCCTTATTGTGCAGAAGGATAAAGCCCTTACTATGTCACTGACTACCTGTGTTAAAGTATGGTCATAAGTTCTTGGGGTGGACCATTGGGGAGGATGACAGTGAGTGGCTGATGCTGGCTCACCCTTCCTGGTGGGGAAGGGGTGGCCTAGGCTTCCTACAATGGTCTTTGCACATCTGTATCTGTTGGACTGTAGGCATGTATGCATGCATGCATCTCTCGAAGGCAACAGTTGTAGAGCTCGCAAGTCTGCCATTGGGTGGTGGGATTAGGGCACACTCTACTACAGCAATGTTACACTGTAGCAGTGTGTTCCATCTCCTCACTGGCACAAGACGTGAGTTGGGTTGAGCCTTTGGGTGGCTAAGGTGAAAATGAATGAACAGAGGAGCTGGTGACAGCTGATGGCCAGCTGCAGGGAGGGAGAGCAAATAAAATGTAGTGTTTTGAGCTTCTGTGCTTTCATGGTTTTCATAAATCATATGCACTTGTTTATTTAGTCTTTTGAAATATTCTGTACTGATTTTGCATTTTTTTGTTTTTTCTGTGCAGGGCATAACCACATATTTCTCAGGAAACTGTGATCTGGAAGATGCAAAGATTGTTCAGAAGTTTCTTGATTCACAGGTACTAAGATGGTATTTGCACCTCAGGGTAACCGTAATCTTGGTTGATATTGTGATTACCAAATAAAATCAGTCCACTATTTTCAGTAGTGTTAGCATTCTTTTAATATTGCAAGTAACATTCTTTATATCTACATGTAATTACTCCAAGGCTATACAGGCTCAGAGTCCCATCTTTGTTGAAAGTCTATCTAAGGTTGAACTGCAGATGTTAAGTTGTCTATCTCGCCTTCATTCTTGCTGGATGGGTTCGGAGCCAAACCTCGGCCACGACTCGGCCTTTTACTAAAGCTTGAGAGCTATTTACCAGCTCAAGGCCTCCCCTTATCCCACAATGCTAGGCATCAGATACCCAGATCTCGTTTGCCGCTTCAGCTACGAGGTTGTGTTTTTTACCGGCTCCAGGTTGTATAATTCTTTTATTACTTCTTATAGTCAAGATTGTTAAAATTTTTGGATAGTTTTTGCTATTAGTTTAATCTAATCATGTAACCCCTTTAAATCCCACTTAAAAAAAACTTTTTTTCCTGTCATTAGAGTCCCCCCCCCCTTCCCTATTTAGGGTAGTGTTAGACCTGTCTATTTTTACTTATATATTGTATTATATAGACATAGATAATTGTTAGTGTAACTGTTAGTTATAGTGTTTTTTTGATATCCTTATTCTTATCTAGTGCGTGTGTGTGTGTGTTTTCTGATTTAAGGCACTAGTTAAATTTTTTTCCTTCGTATCTCTTTGCAATGTCTAAAGATACCAAGGTTTCAGGTTTCAAGAAGTG
Organism: Protopterus annectens; assembly: GCF_019279795.1. Lineage (NCBI taxonomy): Eukaryota > Metazoa > Chordata > Ceratodontiformes > Protopteridae > Protopterus > Protopterus annectens. The sequence continues at coordinate 1,703,270,159 of NC_056739.1, read as the reverse complement.
TGACTCGTGCTGTCAGAAGATGTCTCTGACAGACGGTCACACTTCTTGTGTTTATTGTTTGGGCCCCCTACACCTGTAGGACTCTTGTTCGGTCTGTCATGCCTTCAGTCAGAGAGTCCTGCAGGAGCGTAGGAATAAGCTCATTTTGAGGGGCTTGTTGAAGCCAGAAGGATCCCCGGCCAAGCCTTCGTTGGGGAAATCCTTAAAGCCTGCCAAACCATCGGCTCCCTGTTCGGAGCCGATGCCGAGCAGAGCTTCTGCTTCCTCATCGGTTCCGGCCGGAACTGACACTTCGAGGCCTCAGTCGGCTCCGACTCTGCTATCGGAGCCTTCTCTGAGTCGAAAGCGTTCAAGGTCTCCCTCCTTAGAGTCTATTCGCTTGGCTCCCAGGTCCTCTCGGTCCTCCAGGTTATCGGATCATGACGGGTGGTCAGTAGGCTCCTAAAGTCGCAGGCACTGGCCAAAATGTTGACTAGCCCTTCTCAACAGACTATGGCTATCCCTGTTGCTTCAACTGTTCCTCCTCCGTGTTCGGAGCTTGTTGGGGCTCGAATCGTCGGAACGTTGGAGCCGATACCACACCTTTCGGCTCCCTTGTCGGCTCTGATCTCTTCATTGGCTCTGTCCTTGGAGGGATCCGGGCGCCGAGACTCCCCCGTCGGCTCTGAGGGGGCGAGTGGCATCAGACCCTTGTCCGACCTCGTTCTCCCTCTCGGGGCCTCGGCGCAGGTGAGCTCGGCCCCATCGGCCACAGAGCCATCCCTCTTGGTGCTGGAAGGGGTTCACGCCTCTTTGGAGTGGGGACCATCTTCTCTGCCTGATAGGGGCGCCTTTGAGGTCATGAGGAGAGTGCTGACTCCGGTGTCGCCTCCACGATCAACCCCTTGGCTCCTCCCCCCATGGTGCCTGCGTCTGTCTCTGTCCACCCTCCTGACCCCAATCATGGAGAACAGGCACTCCAGGTAGCCCCATTGGGGGTATCTTCCTCTTCCGAGGCCTCCCCTGATCTTTCAGAGGAGCCCCCTCTGAGGAGAAAATGTAAGAGGAAACATGTTGACTCCCCCGAGTCAGTCACCTCGGACACCGACTTGGAGGATTCGGAAGGGTCCCCAAGGTCCCCTTCTTTGGATGTATCCTTTTCAGATATCCTTGAGATCCTAAGGCAGAAGGGGGAGCTGGACTGCCCTTAACCCTTCCGAGGACGAGTCTTTGTACCTGGACGCGTTTGGTTCTCGCCCTTCCACCTCCTGGGTATCTCCGCCTTTCGACCCACTCATGGAAGTGGTGGCTCGGAAGGCGTGAACGGCCCCGGACACAGTGGAACCAACTCCCCGCAGGCCCACAAAATTCATCACAGCCCCGTCCGATAAACAGTTTCTTACGAAGGGCGTCCCTGTTAATGCCATAGTGGTTGCAGCAGCCACTAAGAAGGAGCTGGCTGACCCTTCTGTGCCTGTCCATCCACCTAATAAAGAATCTAGGACAATGGACAGGTACAGGAAGCGGATGTTTTCTTCAGCGACCTTTTCCATGCGGTCGCTGAACTATCTGTGCCATTTCACCCGCCTTCAAAGGGATCTCCTTAAGGAACTGGGTGGTACCCTTCAGGATCCATCTGCTGCGGGGTCTCAGGAAAAGACTAACTCCCAGCTGGCAACCTTTAACTCTATAGTTAACTCCTCCATGTGGCTCATTTCTTATGCAGCCGATGGGGCGAGTAGGGCCGCAGGCACAGCCGTGGCTTTGAGAAGACATGCCGGGATGCGGTTATGTAACTTTGCTGACCCCTTTAAGGCATCCTTCACCAATACCCCCTTTGATGGTTCGGCTTTGTTTGGACCACAGGTGAAGGATACACTTACCAGGTGTGAGCAGGAAGGCAAGTCTCTCTCTGCCGTGGGAGTCCGTTTTTCTACTCCCTCTAGACCGTACTCTAAAGGTCAGAAGAGTGGAAAAATGTGGTTTCGCAAACCCCAGGGAGTCGTGCCTGACACACGTGGCGAGTTTCCCTCCAGAGGCAGAGGAGGGAACAACAATAGACACCGTCCGAGGGGCAGAGGGGGTCAGCAAAATCAGGGTAGCAGGGAATCCTTCTCTGACAAACCCTTTCAGCACCCCTGAGGGACTGCCAGACTGTCCACCTTCAGAGGCAGTCGGGGGAAAATTGTCACTGTACCCAGATGCCTGGTGACTCCTCACACAAGACAAATGGGTACAATCGATCATATCCGAGGGTTACAAAATCCCCTTTGTCCACACCCCCATACAATCAAACAAGTCCCTTCCAGATGTTCCACCCGGTCTAAGGGAACAAGCAGTTCTAGAAATTTCAAAACTGCTAGAAAAAAGAGCCATCCAACCAGTCCCAGCAGACCAGCAAGGATCTGGGATTTTTGGTACCAAAAAAGACAGGGGACTGGAGACCCATTTTGGATCTCAGCAGGTTAAACAAATCTGTTCAAAGAACAAAGTTCCGGATGGTCACGCTTCAGTCCATTCTACCCTTTTTGGGTCAGGACAATTGGATGTGCTCTATAGACCTTCAGGATGCGTACTACCATATCAAAATGGACAGACGCTCCAGACGGTTTCTCCGCCTCTGGCTGGGAGCCAGTCACTATCAATTCAGAGCCCTGCCCTTTGGTCTCACCACAGCCCCCAGGGTGTTCACCAAATGCATGGCAGTGGTTACGGCTCACCTGAGACGGCGAGGATTCCAGGTGTTTCCATATTTAGACGACCGGCTCCTAACTGCTTCCACCAAGCATCAGCTAATCCGAGCCAGGGATTATACCATACAAACTTGCTCCGAGCTAGGTATCTCTATAAACTACGAAAAGTCTGCATTGTCGCCTTGTCAATCTATAAACTTTATAGGTGCCATTCTAAATACAAAAGAACTGTCGGCAAAACTTCCATTAGAAAGAGTATTAGATATACGCCAACATGTTCAAACATTACTACAGTGCAAAAGAATTCAGGCCCGATTTGTACTGAAAACCTTGGGTCTCGTGGCAGCAGCAATCACGTTACTTCCCCTGGCTCGATTTCACATGCGGATTCTTCAATGGATGCTTTTTACCCAATGGTCCTTCCAACAGCTTCCGATGTCTCACAACATAATAATCACCCAATCATGCAAAGACCATCTCTCTTGGTGGATGGTCTCCCCTCAACTTTTTCAGGGCAGACAGTTTGTCCTTTCTCCTCCGGTTGCCACAGTGACGACGGATGCCTCCCTGATCGGGTGGGGAGGGGGGGCATTTTCAGGGCAGGACTGTCCAGGGCACTTGGCAACCCCTAGAGTACCACCTGCACATAAATGTCTTGGAGATGAGAGCGGTACTTTTAGCTTTGCGAGCTCTTCAGGACTCTCTACCTACCGGGACTATTGCAGTTCAGACAGACAATATGTCGGTAGTCTGGTACATCACCAAGCAGGGCAGAACCAGGTCCTATCCCTTATGTCGAGAAGTACTCAGACTCTGGCAGTGGGCGATCTCCTCTCAACGGTTTCTGATAGCAATGCACATCCCCGGGAAATCCAACGTCATAGCGGACAGGCTAAGCAGAGCAATTCTTATGCCTCACGAGTGGTCTCTCAATAAGTCAGTAGGAAAAAAAAACTTCTGAAGATGGGGTCAACCTTGCTGCGACCTTTTTTGCAACCCCTCTCAACAGCAAGTGCAGTGACTTCTTCACTCTCTTTCCCCTCCCAGGCCATTCCCACAGAGACACTCTAGTTCACGATTGGGTCTTCTCTATGCATTCCCTCCCTTTCCCTTAATTCCAAAACTGATTCAGAAAGCGACCGCTTTGGGATCCAGGATGATCATCATTGCTTCTTACTGGCCTCGACAAATTTGGTTCTCATTCCTGCATCGTCACCTGCTGGAGCAGCCCTGGAATCTGGACCCAGTGCCAGACCTCTTGATCCATCAGTCGGGCGAGCTGCACCAATCCCTTCGCTCTCTCAACCTCACAGCTTGGTTGCTCCACTTCCAACCTTAGCCAGGCTTCCACATATTTCTCAGTCAGTGCGTGAAATCATACTTTCTTCGCATACATCTTTTACCAGGAAGACTTGTGCTAGTAAGTGGAAACATTTTTCCCTCTGGGCAGAGTCCAGGAATATAGACCCCTTTACAGCCCCTGTCCATAACGTGTTGGATTTTTTGGCGGAACTTTTTCGAGCAGGTTCCTCGTCTGCCACCATTAGGGTCCAATTGGCTGCTATTGCTAATTTTCATGTTGGTCTATCAGAGTCCAGTATCATGTCCCACAAACTGTGTAAGGCCTTTCTTAAGGGGACTATTTTACTTAGACCCCCAGTTAAAGATCCCCCTCCTCCGTGGGATTTGAACTTGATTTTAGCTTCATTGATTCTCCCTCCTTTTGAACCTGCGGCTTCTTGTTCCTTAAAGTTACTCTCCTGGAAGACTCTCTTCTTAGTTGCCATCACCTCAGCCAGAAGAGTATTGGAACTTCAAGCCCTTTGTATTCGCCCTCCTTATCTTATTTTTTACAAAGATAGAGTTTCACTCAGGACTGATCCTTCCTTTTCACCCAAAATATCCTCAGAGACAAATCTCAATCAGGCTATTGATCTTCCTGTCTTTTTTCCCCACTTACTCAAACAGAGCTGAACAAAAGTTACACTATTTAGATGTTCACAGGCAATTATGCTTTTATTTGGATAGGGCCAAGCAGACAAGAAAATTAGATCAACTCTTCCTGTCCTATGCTGAGGGCAAGCAGGGCCTGCCAGTTTCTAAGGTAACCTTGTCCAGGTGGTTGGCCTCTATTATCTTGATCTACCAACTGAGACATAAGGAACTCCCTACAAAACCAAAAGCTCATTCCACCAGAGCATTGGCTACGTCTGTAGCTTTTCAGGCTAGACTTCCAATGGAATCTATTTGTGCTGCAGCCACATGGGCCACTCCTCATACCTTCATTTCACATTACAAGTTGGATGTGGCCTCCAGGAGTCGAGCTGATTTTGGTTCCACTGTGCTCAAGAGTCTATTTCAATGAGCCACCCAGGGCTAAGGTGCTAGGGACACTGTCCCATCCAGCAAGAATGAAGGCGAGATAGACAACTTAACATTAAGAAGTTATGTACCTACCATAACATTCCATGTTAGTTGCCTTCATCTCTCCTTCTTTCTTGCGTCCCACCCTCCATCCCCCTAGCCTGGACAGTACCGAAAGGAATCTCTTTTTGAGGCCTTCTTCCTATGGTTGACTCCTTTTTAGGTTACGTCCTCCTCTGCTTGTGGCACTGTAGATAAACCTTGTGGTGGGAATTGGTGTTTGTTCCTTGGTGTTAGCTCTACCTAACGAGATTTGGGTGTCTAACGCCTAGCATTGTGGGATAAGGGGAGGCCTCGAGCTGGTAAATAGCTCTCGAGCTTAAGTAAAAGGCCGAGTCGGAGCCGAGGTTTGGCTCCGAACCCATTCAGCAAGAAAGAAGGCGAGATGAAGACAACTTAACATGGAACGTTATGGTAGGTACATAACTTCTTATTGTAGCCTGTGGTTGGTAATATGTTCTGCTTGGTTTTCTCTGATTTTCTCTCTCCCCCTAACATAAGGCACCATTTACTGAATATATATGTGCAAGCTTAAAACTAACTGAAATATATTCCTGTGGCCTCTGAAACTGAAAATTATTTTTGCAGCCTTGTTGTTCGTGCAGTAGTGCATATAGTATGACTGAATGCAGTTGGCTGGTGCTTAATGCTAGTGTTTTTGTAAAACCCTGTTTTTATTACTATTTGAATTGATTTCATGGAATGTGCCTAGATCTGCACCCAAAACATATTTTTACACGTACAAAAACATGCACGTCATATACACAAGTACTGGTACCTCTTCTTACAATCTTATTACTCCTGCTCTGCGTGGTTTGCACTAGCTTCCGGTTCAGTTTAGGGTTATGTATACAGTTCTGGTGTTGGCATTCTTTGCCCCTCCATGACTAGGGTCTCACTTACTTGGAAGACTTAATGGTTCCACACATCTCTCTCCACTGTCCAGTTTTTCCTAGAATGTCCAGAGTTTTACCTCGCAGTTTTGGCCTGTTTCTCATAAAAGTTTTGATTTTCTGACAAATCATTGAGAATTGAAGTCGGAAAATAATGTCAGACATTTGAGTTTCAGACTTCATACCCTTCAGAAAATTCATGCTAATGCAAAACTTATTCTGTCAACTTTTTAAGTTTAAGAACAATTTTTTAAAACTTGTCCCTATTTTTTAGGCCTTTGTCCCCCGCATTGTTTATGGTTTTGTCCAGATTTCTTGAGCTAAGAGGTTGAAAGGTATGGTGCTATGTAACCCAACTATGATTTTATATTCAGCCACCCAGGGGCTGCTGATGGTTACATTGGTGCTTCTTTAGACCTCGGATCTACAAAACTTTGCCTACCAAGCACCCCACCTCTAGAATCTGCTATCCCATTGGCTTCAGGAATGCACATTACAGGCCTGCTTCTGTAGATCACTAAAATCGCTCTTTGATATCTCATTTGAAGGGAACAGATGATTAGTTTGCCTAATTTAACCTTATTGAGGGTGAGTGAGCAAATGCTTTCCTTCTTATCCTAACAGTGCAATGGTGTGCTAGCAGCTTTGTGCAAGCCACAGCCAACTGAAGATACATGCATGCACGTATGCAGGTGCCAACACACATGCTAGCACACTTGAACATGTGTGTGAGCGTGCCCACACTGAAATACTTATATTAACGGTGGACTTGTATAAAGGGGCAATATGCAGAGAACAACAAATTATTTTTGTGCACTGCCTTGATATCATGCATTTATGTATGCTGTTACCTGCATGATGTAGTTGCACTGAGAACTGGAAACACAGTAGCCGCTTCACTAAACAGTACAGCTACACCTACCCACTGCACACTTACCAGAACACACCACTAACCAGAGTTCAGTGTAACAAAATATATTAACCATTAATCCATTAATTCAGAGTTCAAAAACTGAATGAATATCTAGACTTGAAACTCAGTAGATGTTCATCGTGCATACAGCTGCAGTCATAACAGATGGGTTCTCCTGCCGTCAGTCGGGTCCTCGGTCGGCCGAATTCCAAAGTCTAGGTCCGGCGTCGGTTGTCGTCGCTTTCTTTCCTGACGTCAGTGTGACAGGGGTATATAAGACACAGCCAACGCCATTTTCTTCAGTCTTTTTTGCCGCGCGGTGCCCGAAGCAGAAGCAGTTTGCAAGTGCCGGTCGGCCAGCTCCTGAAATTACGAAAATTTGGAAACCAAAGTCTTCTTTAAAGCTAAGTACCCCGTTGGGGAAACTTTTCTTGCCTCAGACCAATGTCCGACAAAGTTAACAATTGTATTTCTTGTGGGAAGCAAATACCGCATAAGGATTTCCATTCCCTCTGTATACCTTGTTTAGGCCCAGACCACGACGTCTCGGGCTGTCGCTTTTGTGCTACTTTCAATAAACGCACTATTAAGCGTCGGGCAGAGTTCGCCCAGCACTTTTTGGTAAAGCTTTTGATTATAAAATGTCGTCGGAGACTCCGACTACCATTTTGTCCAAAAAACGCAAGGACAAAGACCGACACGACGGTCTCCACTGACACCACGCCAAAACCGGCTACATGTGGTCCGGTTCTCAGCGAGGCGCCTACACAGCCCCTGACTACCGACGACACTTCTCTGGTGGTGTCTTCTGTAACCGAGACCGCAGGTGGCTCGGCCCATACCCTGACTACAGCTACCGAAGCCACTGTGAGTGTTGAGCCTCTTAATGTGGACAGGTCCACTTCCACCCATGGTGTCTTTAGACCCTCATCTTCCTTTTCCATAAAGGCCTTTACTAAGTCCAAATCAGCCATGCATCCCAAGAGGCCTGTTGCACAGGGCCCATCTCCAGGTCCCATGCCTAAAAAACAGATGCTCAAAATGGCTGAGGATTTAATTACTCTTATCAGGGGTTCCCAACCCCCTCCGGACAAGAGACCCAGAGTGGAGGAAGATTCTCCCTCTTCTGACCAGAGCTCCATTATTTCAGAACATTCTGATGAAGAGGAACATTCATACTCCCCTTTTGAAGATTCTGATGCAGAGCAGTCCATTCCTTCTGTATCTCCCCCAGAGGATTTTTCTTTCGGGGAAACCTTGCATACCTTGAGGGAGCACTTCCATTGGGAAGGCCAAGGTTTTTCAGATTCCAAGAAAAGACTTGGGGAATTTCTTTTGCTATCTCAGCACAGACCTCTGGCGATACCTCCTGCCTTGGACATACTTGATGATGTTTACTCGGAGGCTTGCCTTAATCCGGATTCCCTGCCTCCCGCCCCAGTCAAGCCTGATAGGTACTACAGAGTTCCTAACTCACACCAATTTCTTTACAAAAGCCATAATGCTGACCCTGAAACCATTTCTCAAGGCCCCAAGGGAATGAAGGCCTCTACTGCTAAGAATCCATTACCTTCCGAAAGAGAGTCTAGATCCTTAGAAAGGTGGGGAAAAAAGGTATATACCTCGGCCACCCTAGCCATGAGGGCCTTAAATTGTCAGTTACATATGCTTAAATATCAGCAGTTTCTGTTATCACAATTAAGGAATAAAATGTCACAACCTGAACAACCAGATTTGAAGGAGTTGCAGGATATGATGCATAGTGCAGAAGAAGTGGGTAAACACACCTTACAATGTGGCTATGATGCTCTAGAGGCCTCAAGTAGAGCTGCTGTTACAGGATCAGTCATTCGTAGACATGCCTGGCTTAGGGAACAAACCTTGCCTGATCATGCTAAAGCTAAACTATTAGATGCTCCTTTACAAAAGGATGTATTATTTGGTACTAATGCTGAGGAGATACTACGGAAAATGGAAGAAAAAGCTAAATCTATGCAACTGTCAAAGCTTTTCTACAGGTACAACCACCACATTTTAGCAGAAATTGGCCTTCAAAAAACTGGTCCTTTCCAGCCATGGACAAGCCCCAAAGAGGTAGATACAGGCGCACAAGGGGCAGAGGACAATCTCAAGGATCATATAGAGGCAGACAATGGCAAACTCCAGCACCAAGAGGTGGCGAAGACAGCGCACAACAATACAGGAAACAAACCCAATGACTTTCCCCTTTGCATGCCAAGCAAGTCTCAACTGGCAGCACCCTTGGGAGGAAAGCTGGCCTTATTTTCAAAAAATTGGCATATTATCACAACAGACAAATGGATCCTGGACATTATAAACAGAGGCTACAGATTTCATTTTCACAGTCTTCCAAAAATGAGAAGCATGCCGAACCTGCTACACAATCAAAGGGCAGAGGCTCAAATACAAATTTCAAAGCTCATGGACATGAAAGCTATTCAAGAGGTACCTACTTACGAACAAGGTCAAGGTTTTTATTCCAGACTATTCCTGGTACCAAGGAAGGGAACCGATTGGAGACCCATTTTGGACTTATCCATCCTAAACACATTTCTACTCGTACCAAAATTCAAGATGCTCACCTTACAGCAGCTTCTTCCAATGCTGGGCAAGGAGTCTTGGCTGGTAACATTGGACCTCAAGGAGGCATACCTGCATGTCCCAATCAGACAAAACTGCAGAAGATACCTCAGATTTCTTGCAGGTTCAATCGACTATCAATTCTCTGCATTGCCCTTTGGCTTATCTACTGCGCCCAGAGTATTCACGAAATGCCTGGCATCAGTAATTGTCTACTGCAGACTTCAAGGGATACAAATTTACCCTTATTTGGACGATTGCCTGATCCAAGCGGACAGCAACCACATACTTCTGGAACATCTGACTTGTGTAACACGGTTATTGAATTCTCTAGGATACACAGTCAACAAAGAGAAATCCAGGCTAACACCATCTCAGAAAATAATTTTCCTGGGTGCCAACTTGGACACAAACACCCAGATGGCCTATCTTACGCCAGAAAAACAAGGGCAACTAACTCAGTACTTCAAAATACTAGCAAATTGTACCAGGCTAACTGCAAGGAAAATCCTGCAGGCTCTGGGCTGCATGGCATCTTGCATTCTTCTTATCCCATGTGCAAAGTTGCATATGAGAAAACTTCAATGGTACCTAAAAAACCTATGGTCTCAACACAGCCACAGTTTGGAAACAATAATACCACTAATCCCATGTTTGCAAAAGGAATTTCTATGGTGGGCCCAAGCATGCCAAACAAACACAGGTCTGCCATTCTGCAGGCCTCAAGCAAATCAAGTCATCACAACAGACGCCTCAGACTATGCCTGAGGGGCACACATGACAGACAGGTGCATTCAGGACAAATGGTCCCAAAAGAAAAAGCACCTTCACATCAATCAAAAGGAAATGCTAGCAGTGATAAATGCAATTACAGCTTTCAAGGACCTCCTGCATCCAGGGCAATTATTGATAAGAACAGACAACACCACAGTAATGTGGTACATAATCAAACAAGGAGGAACACATTCATACCCCCTGTGCAGGCTGGCCATGTCACTTTGGAACTTGGCTCTGGAATGGCAAATCGAACTTCAAGCACAGTACCTGCCAGGTTTGGAAAACACGCTGGCAGACAATCTAAGCAGAAATATGACAGACCCGCAGACCATCTAAGCAGAAATATGACAGACCCGCATGAATGGAAGTTGCATCCTCAAGTGTTTACAAAGATAATCCAAGCGTGGGGAAGGCCAGACATAGATCTCTTTGCCTCCCACAGGAATCATCAATTGACAAAATTCTGCTCAAGGACATTCCATCCAAAGGCCTGGAGAGTGAACGCCCTTTCTTTCAGTTGGGCAGCACGGACAGTTTACGCCTTCCCACCTTTGCCTCTTCTGCCCAAGGTGCTCTTGAAAGCAAGAGCAGACAGACCGAAGATGATGCTGATTGCTCCAGACTGGCCAAGACAACACTGGTACCCACTCCTGAGGAGCTTAACACATTCTCCTCCCTGGACCCTACCTCTAATGCCTCTTCTACTGACTCAGCACAGCTACAAAACTCTTCACAGTCAGCTGAAAACACTCTGGCTGCATGGAAAATTCCTTAACACCACAACAGACCCTACTCTCCAAGGAGGTGCAGGATGTCATTTTGCAGGCCAGAAGGCCATCTACTAGAAAGGCTTACTCCGCAAAATGGAAACGGTTTTGTGCTTGGCATGAGAAAAAAGGCCAGGATCCTAGAAGACTGAATTTACCTCAGATGTTACAGTATCTAGCTGAGCTGTTGAACAGTGGACTTTCATTTTCCTCCATCAAAATCCATGCCTCAGCCATTTCTGCAGAATACAACACTGATCCACCCTTATTCTCCCATCCACTCTTAAGACAGTTCCTCAGAGGGGCTAAGAATATAAGACCTCCAAGGAAACAACCGATACCAGCCTGGGATCTTAATTACATTCTAGAAAAATTAACATTGCCTCCCTTTGAACCAGCTGCCTCAACAGATTTGCAATATTTGTCCTGGAAAACAGCTTTCCTTCTGGCCATTACCTCAGCTCGTAGGGTTTCGGAACTACAAGCCCTCATGGCTGTGCAGCCCTTTCTCATCTTCCATCAGGACAGGGTTTCCCTACGAATCAACCCGTCATTCATGCCTAAGGTAGTATCCAGGATCAGGCCATACACTTGCCTACCTTTTACCCCAATCCTCAAAACAAAGGGGAAAGGCTGCTACATTCCTTAGACATCCATAGACAGCTACGTTACTATTTGGACAGAACAAAGTCTTTCAGGAAATCAGAACAACTCTTTGTGTCCTATGCTGTAGGAGCTCAAGGGAAGCCATTTTCCAAACAGACAATTTAAAAATGGATAGGCCACTGCATACGGTTTTGTTACTCCTTTCATGGTAAATCTGTACCTGCAGGCATCAGATCCCACTCCACAAGGGCCACAGCTACCTCTGCAGCCTTCCTCAGAGGAGTCCCTACCAAAGATATTTTGGAGGCAGCCACTTGGAGTTCTGTGCATACCTTCACTAAACACTACCACCTACCTTTATACTCCAAAACTAGAGCAGGCTTTGCCACTGCTGTGTTGCAGGGCATTCTGGCTCCTACCAGTTCCACCTAGTGCCTACCATCCTGTGCGTAGCTTTGGGATTCTACCCATCTGTTATGACTGCAGCTGTATGCACGATGAACATAGTACAGTTTTGTACCTACCATAAATATAGATGTTCGAGTGCTAATACAGCTGCAGTCCAGGTTTCCCTTCCTCCTTCCCCTCTGGGTACAGACCTAGTGGCTAACTCCTCATCTTACAACTTGACTGGGTTATCCTTCTATGGTTTATTTGCTTGCAACTACTGGTTTTTGATTATATTGCAATGCATGATTATAGATTTTATATATATATATATATATATATATATATATATATATATATATATATATATATATATATTGCCTTCCTTCTGGGGGCACCTGACATCTGGGGCAAGAAAGACTGAAGAAAATGGCGTCGGCTGTGTCTTGTATACCCCTGTCGCACTGACGTCAGAAAAGAAAGCGACGACAACTGACGCCGGACCTAGACTTTGGAATTCGGCCGACCAAGGACCCGCCTGATGGCAGGAGAACCCATCTGTTATGACTGCAGCTGTATTAGCACTCTAACATCTACATTTATGGTAGGTACAAAACTGTGCTTTCTCTCATTAGCATCACTGAGCTATAACCTAACCATGGTTTATAAGCCCTCTCCTATAAAGTAAGAATATTGGAGTAATAAGAATCATTAAACAAAAAGTATGAATTAAATGTACAAAAATACTTGGCTATTCTCTGTTTACTGTAGCACAAAATAGCCTCAGACTTCTGAGAGGAAACTTGACAGGAAAAAAAAAAAATCTTCCATCACCAAACAACAAAGAACTGTAAAGTATTTGAGAAAGGCAATATTAAACATGATAGAGCATATCTCTGGGAAGAGCTGCAACTGCTTTATTCCAAAACTCCATTTTCATCTACTATTTTTAAAACAAATCACCACATTCCATTCACCTGAAGGGAATTCCCCATGTTCATCAGTACTTGGTGGAGAATCACCACATCTCATTTGCCTGAAGGGAATTCCCCATGTTCAAATAGTACTTTGTGGAGAATCACCAGATTCCATTCATCTGCAGGGAATCCCTCATCTTCAAACAGTACTAAGTTTGTGTATGGTAACTAAACTTTGACATGAATATTAAGATTAGCAGTGGATACAAAAGTATGGTCGATACATTTTTTGCTTTAGGTGGCCATATTAAAATGTCATATCAATTGCAACTCTTTTACATTTATTAGCTATTTTTACTATCTTTCCTTCTTTAAGCACTGTTTATTTGTTGCTTTTGTTGCCTAGAAAAGTTCAGGTGAGTCCAACACTTTTCAGTGAAGGCTTGGAGAGAAAACCTCTACTAGATACAGAGAAAGTTACATACATAGTATAGTGAATCGCTGAATTTACAATAAGTGAGAAAGCACAAATATTGACAAGATGCATGTGAGTGATCAATATAAAATCATATTATAACCATTATTATTATAACCATGATGCAGGGAATGCAGTTTTTTGAAAAATCATTTAAAGGTAGATCAGAATGTGTGTACACAAGCAAAGCAGTATTTTATAATAGAAGGGCAGTGGCAAAGTGAACTTTCATAATAATGTAAATTTGAAAAGAGTATGGTACAGAGCATGTGGCTAAGTAGTAAGATAGATTACTGACCTAATAGTTGATTTAGAGTAGGGAGGGATAGAGTGGCCAGAAAGGCTTAGTAAGATGCTTGTGGTAACACATTTAATTAGCTGGGGTTGGACACATCTCTAAGACTTGGATTGCAGGGGCAGTGGCTGTTGGCCTGTAACTGGGGATATCTTTAGGGAAGCCAACTTTGTGCAGGGGAAATGTGTAAGCTTTTTTTCAAACTTTGGGGACATAGCTTTTGTGATGTAGAGGTTTATTTTTATGGAGACTGGGTGTAAGCTAGGGTGTCTGCTGCAAGTTTAATGTCATCTTCTGGAAAACAGTCTGGGGCAAATGCAGTGACTTTTTAGTTTGTGAAGTTTTTCATGATTGTTGTTTTGGGGATGGGTGAAAAAATCAAATGGGCTGAGATTATTTGTTGACTGTGGAGGGAAAGAGGCTTCTGAGATTAATGCAATAATGGTGCATGTGCTTGGTTTTAGAGGTCTGGCCTAATGGCAAGCAATTTGCGAAGGATTCAGAAGGCCTGTGGTAGAGTGCCAGTCCTTTTGTGATGGGCGGAGGGGACCTGGGTTGGGAAGAATATCTTTTCAGGGGTTATGTTAGGGAGGCTGAGGATGGGGAGCAGCTGTGCGGGTGTAATTTTTTTGTTTAAAGTCTGTAGAGAATGCGGTTGTGAAAGGTGTAGTTTGGTTTGAAGAATGAATAGTGGATAAGCTGATTAGGCTAGGTATGATATGGAAATGATACTGAATTTGATTGAGTTAGAAAATCTAATATTTTAAATTTGGGCTGTTGGGAGTGGTTGATGAAAAGATGTTGGATATGTTAGATTTTAATTTGTCTGTTTTGCCAGGTAATGTGGTTGGTGCAGTAAAAAAAACAAAAGCTAAACAAAAAAAGCTACTTTCCTTCTGTAACATATGGCATTTAATCACAGCTGTTTTGTTAGTATCAGATGCTTGTTCTTCTGCAGTCCTGTTGATGAGGAACCACTCAATGCATAATGCATGTACCACAGCAGTTATTCTCACAGCACACATCTGCTTTTGTAGTGGTTCTCTCACTCCATGCAGTTTGACATGAAGTAACCTCTCAACAGCAGTACTTTTAATCTGGTATAAATCCTCTCCATTTAATAGAATTTCAGTGCTAATGATCACACCCCACTAAATTCTGATTCTGACCTCTGCCTTTTGTTGTGCAACCATTTCTGGTGGCCATTTTGTTATTTTTGAAACATGAAGGTAGTGTTACAAAAGGACAAGCTATTTACATTTTATATCTTGGTTACACAATCAGTTTATCTAGTATGCATCTATTCCGCCATTGTGATTTACCAATAGCTGTTGTTTCATCCCTCACTTTTGCTGAAACTAAATACTGTTGATTAGCAACCAGCTGAGTAATTTGGCACAAAACGGCATTACTGCCTTATGCTACCTTAACAAAAGCATCTCCAAAAATATTGCAAAAAGGTGCAACAGGTTAATCAAAGCTGGAATTCAAAGTGAGCAAAAATGCATTCACTGAAAGTAAATTCAGTCTACACCAATGCATGCATACAAGATAAATTTTAAGTACATACATTGTGGAGAACTGAATCTTCAGTAAACAGACCCCCCCAATCAATTACCTTTTATAGGGTGTTTTTTCTCAAGAAAAATAAAACAAGCACAGTCAATCACTGAAAGTAGATGTCCTTGGCTGACATCTGCGCTGTGGTATTTTCATAGCAACCCATTATGTTTTTTTTTTTTTTAAAGTATTGCATCACACAGTAGGACAGATGGATGCCAGACATGAAACTTGAGAAATCTGATGTAAGCTACTTTCTAGGGTAGTTCTTGAGAAAGACTCGCTGGTCTCCCCTGCTCTTTTTCTAAACTCATTTATCTACTGTGCCAATGCAATAATGAATACGTTTAACACCTTTGTTGAATTATCACTGGTGACATAGCTAAACTTAATTAAACCATATTAACATGTTCACATTTACAGTAGACATTACAATATAATCATACCAGTATTGTATTAATTCCTCAGTTCCTACCTTTTGTTAAACCCCATTCCTCCTCTGAAACATGAGATCCCATTTCTTGTTTCTTTGTCTCTGTTGGAATATTTACTACTGCAAGTATGGTTGATTAAACCTTAGATTTCTATTTTCTAGTAGTGGCTTTTTTTGGCAGCCACCAGAATTAAACTTAAGGTCTTACTATGTCTAGCCAATTCTGAACCTGTATCCCAGCTCAAAAAAAAAATAATTTCTTTAGTTAAACTCATTTGCTCTCCCAAGTATTCCTGATAGAGTCCTCTGTAGGGAATTGTTAGTCTGCCAACTCATTACACTCTGAAAAAATATGCTCCCAGGTACCTCCTTTTTTCCCCATTACATCTCCAACATTTCAATCTACCTGAGGAAAAATTCTTTGGAGACTGCTTTGGGTATAAAAGTACCTATGCAAACACTTCATTCAAAAATCCTAAATCTTCTAGACTTGCATATTTGGCCGCTATTCTTATGTCCTGTCATTGTTTACTTTGTGAAATGCTTATGTAATCTCTCTTAATCTTTTCTGGCCTCTTATTGTGAAATGCTTATGTAATTTCTCTTCCCAATCTTTTCTGGCCTTTTACCGATTCCTATAGTTATTGTGCAATGTTTCGTATGCCCTACTAATTATCTCTTTACAGCAACTTCTGTTCTAGGATCAGCTAAAAACTCAACCAGTGCAGGTCTTTCACTTAGGATTCCCTTATCCCTTTTTCTCTTTGCCTATACACTAGTATCGATCACCAATAGAGAAAGCAATTTCTGTTCTGCAGTCCAAATGTTTTCTTGGTCTCCTCCCATTTTATTATCTTTCCTTCTCTTATTATTTGTTCCCAATATCTTGGTTCTTTTGTGAGCTTCCTGTAGTAAATTTCAGCCCCCTCATGCCTATTCTCCGTATCCCTAATTGTAGTCGTCTATTGGCAGAATCTCCTTTCTGTATTCCCATATTGGCTTAGTTCTTGGTATACTTTCTGTTACTATAAATATATAATATTCTGTATGACTGTTCTCCTTAAGGATCTGTATCCAAAAATCGCACACTTTACTTATTTCTTGAATCGCACCCCCCCCCGCTTCATCATCATCCCTTTCTACTTTGAATTGTAATTTTCTGCTTGTTCCGTATGAGAGCCTTAACTATGTGTAGTTCTAAAATATCCGTACAAATCCGGTAATCCTAAACCACCTTGTTCCATTGATAGGATTAGCTTAGGGTTGTCTGATGAAGAGGTGGAAATGAAAACGTTCTGTGGAGTGTCTCAAGCGTTAATGTTTTATGTGTTGCATCATTAAATCTTCGAACCAGCAACTGCAGCTTTATTTCCTCATAGTGCTTTTACAGTGTTTTTGGTCATTTTGGCACTATTTTCCATTTGTTGGTTTTTATAGGATTAGCTTATCCAACTTCATTCTTGCCCTCTTCCCCTCCCAGATAAAATCCTTCAACTCTTTATTAATTACTTTCTACAACTTCTGTGGTTGATAAAAATATCCAAAGAAAATTGCACTAGGTCCACAAAGATTACTTGTAAAACAAACAATAGACCTGGGAAGATGTACAATAAAGCTCGCAGACAGTCAGATTCTCTACCTTTAATTTCACAACCAAAGCACGAAAACAAAGCTCTGCATTAACATCCTGAACTACGTTTTCGTTTGTAAAACTTCATCAGATGTGAACTTTTTATTGTATTAACTTCCACCCTCATATGCAGAAGTACCTTCTCCTGAAAGTGAAAATGCTTCAGCTTCTTCACTTATAATTCCCCTTTCTGAAGCATGATGGATATTCAGGCATTCTAAGCAGTATATGTGGTAATGTAAAAAATACAGGCCTGTAAAAAGGATCAGATGAATTTCATTTAACAAAACAGGGCTAGATTCCATGTCCGATCTTCCTTGCCCGTATATAAAGCAATGCCACATGGATCAAAGCTTCTGTTAAATACATGGTGCATACTCAGTGCAAAAAAGATCCACCACGACTGGCATTCTAATGGCATTTATTATAATAGTCTTGTATTATACTGCAAGTTCATAAAACAACTGTATATTTAAGAGTGTTTCATTAGTTCCTGTTACCTCCTCATTTTTCAGAGACTTTTTTCCCCTCTTCTTTTCCAGGCAGTTCAGGTGAAAGGGAGAATTTAATCCATATAAGGCTTACATTTTTTGAGTTTTTCCTGAACTGCCTGGAAAAGAAAAGGAGAAAAAAAGTCTCTGAAAAATGAAGAGGTTCTTAGGAACTAATGAAACCCACATCTGATGTTTTACAAACGAAAACGTAATTCAGGATGTTAATGCAGAACTTTGTTTTTGTGCTTTGGTTGTGACATTAAAGGAAGAGAATTAGACTGTCTGCTAGCTTTATTGTACATCTTCCCAGGTTGATGAAAAATATGCCTGACCGGTGTATAAAACTAAGGGGACTAAAAACATTTTACTGCTTGTATCTTGTTGTCTACATCTATAGGCAAGAGCTACCATTTTTTCAGGCTTTATATTATCTTTTTTTTTTTTTTTTTAGTTTCTTCCCCCATATCCTTAGCTGCCATAATCAAACAGTGTTCTGGCTTTTTTGTATTGCCCTGTAATCCACTTGTCTCCATGAAAATATAAGAGAAACAAATATAGCCCTCAGCTGCAGGCCTCTAAAGACCATCTGAAACATTTATTGCTAAAGTAAAACTTTTCATTATATTTTCTGTGTTCTGTTGTTTACTTGTTTCCAGTTAAATCCATTTATTAGATTAAGCCTAGAGACTAAAAGTAAGAGGTGACATATTATCTGTACATGTATTATGATCTGTGTACTTCGCCATCCCTTTCCTCATCTCAGCAACCCAAGATTACAGTCTTAACTTAAACATGCTTTTGTTTAGCCTTTTTCTCTTTTTGTATTGTAATGCCTAATTTAGACATGTCCAACAAAATATAAAGAAAACTCATCAAAAACCGGGACTGTTATATAGAAACAAACATTTCTTTACTGTAGCAACCAAAACTACCTTTGCAAAAACATTTTTACTTCCCTCCCTTCTTTATGGTGTCCTTAGCCTAACTTACAAAACCTACCCAAGCAAGATGGAACATTGCTACAACAAAGTTGCAAAGTTAGCCACACTCTCTAAATATCACACACACCACTGTAAACCACTCCTAGAATTAAACTGGCTTGAACTCCCCAACCAACTTGTCTTTATTCAGCTATTCACCTTGCACAACCTTATTTTCAAGCCTACTGCCTGCCCTGCACTAGCCAATCTAGTTGTACCATACACACCAAATTGATCCCTACGATCAGAAGACAAAAATCTCTTAGCTATCTCAAAACCCACAAGAAAACCAGGTCACTCTCTGTATTCATAGTCTCTATACTTTGGAATTCACTACCACTATCTACCAGGTCTATGCCTGGCCTTACCCATTTCAAAGCCTCTTTAAAAAATCATCTCAAAAATACATGGCTCTGCTCCTGCATAAAGATTGCCTAATGCTCAGGTCTTCCTCTTCTACACTAGCCTCATCCTCTTCTGTCACATTTCAATCCCTCACTAAGGCTGTTCTAACTCCTTTTCTGTTTCTATACCATATCCTTAAGCTACTGCTCAGGCTGTATTGCTTCTATTCTTCTTAACTCTCTATCTGTCTGCATCGCTATCTTTCTGGCTGCTGTTTTCCTAACTAAAACTAACATTCTATTTTTCATGTACTGTAACAGTCAGTGTCACACATTGCACTACCTGCGTACTATTTTTTGGACACTATCTACACTATGTATGGTGAAAGTGATTATTATTGCCTATAATGTTTTAACTCTGTAGAGTTGTCTAGATGTGTAGTAATATATTGCAACATCCTGTAACAGAGTTTGTTCTTTCGACTTTTTTGTATAGTATTTCTAATGTAATTTGTATCTTTTTTTGTATAGTATTTCTAATGTAATTTGTATCGGATTGGATTATACTGTACTTGTATTGTACTGTATCTGGTGCTTTTCTCCCAGGTCTCTGCTAAAAACGGGTTCTGTAGACCCAGTCAGACCACCCCAGTAAACAAATGTCAATTAAATAAGTAAATAATAAATAAATACATTTCTTAACACAAAAAAAGAAAAAAGGCATCTGTTTACTTTAGTATCTTCATCACAAACAAGAACAACTAAAACTTGTGTACTATAAAACATGACATTCCTATCTTGTAAAGTTTCATAGAAATACTGCTAAGAACAAAAATTGTTTTGCTTACAGTTACATTTCCCTCACTCTTCCCCTTCTTTCAGTGTCCTTCTAAACATTAATGACATGAAGTAAGGCAAATGCCTTTCAATTCCCAGCAAGTTTAACAATGTCAACAAATGTCTACTTTTTCTAATACAGCTGTATAAGAAAATGTGATTGATGTTGCACTTGTTCACTGATGTCTGTGTTCTTAGTCTTCTTCCTTTTCATCTCGTGTCTCCCAACTCCAGACTCAATTTCAGTTCCTAGGTACTCCCAATTCTTCTGGTCAACACCTGAGCTTTTCTGTGTCTCTCAAGCATTTTCCTTTCCTTTCTGTCTGTGTGCTTTATTATCAGAAGAATGAGAAGCAGAGTCACCTTCTGCTTGATGGCTCACTTTTTTTGAGCAAACTTTTTTGTATTTCCTCCATCGCCTATTCTGCATCTAAAAATGACTTTCATCCTCCAGGAAAAAAAATATTCTGAAGACTGCTGGATACAGCCTCATCATTCCCGGATTGATGGAGTGAATTTATCTTCTGCCTGGTGTACAGTGAGAAATCTTTTTCCACAAACATTCTTTTATGTCTCCAGCTTTTAATACTTTAACCTTTTGCCACAGTTTTGTAAGGATCACCTCTTTCTACTGGCACATTTGCATCTTTACTAATGCAGGTCTTGACTGCTTTCTAGTGGATTTGGAGCATAGACACAATGTGCCCTTTCATTTAACTCCTTCACCCTTTTTACTTGCTTTTCTTTTAGGCTCTCTTAGTTTTTTCTTTGCTGGCATCCAGGCAGTGAACTTACTAGCCAGCAGCTGAATTTTACTTAAACTAACAATGTCACTGTCTGTTTTTCATTTTCTTTTTTCACACTGGGGGAGCTGAAGTTAAAACTATTTATCATTGTGCAGCCATTTTGCAAAGTACCGCAATATTGAATACTTTAATGAAGTAATTCCTTTATTCATTTTGGCTTGTAGTTCAGGTTACAGGGGTTTTTATGCAGGCAGACTTGCAGTTTACTATGAAAGCTAGACCACATATATAGAAATGCAAGTTGAGATTTCGGCTGACAGGCTTAAGTCAAAGTTCATACATTAATGGAGCTTAGTAGGAAATTCAGTTTAGGAATGCAAGCTGAATTTCAGTAAAATGCTTGAAGCAGAAAGACAGGGCTAAACCTGTCACAGCCCATCCCTTGACTGAAACGTTTCTTGGGGCATATTCCTGAAACATCTTGTATAATAGAATCCAAACTCACATATAATGCAAGATGATGCAGAATGTAATGGTTAAATTGACATAAAAAGTGAAGGCTAAGTGGTAAACTTAAAAATGGTTACCAGGTTTGGGGACCAAACATTTACCACTTCTGAGTTACTGATACTGTTACTGATACTGTTGGTATGACTGGCAGCTTTTACAAGAACACATTTTTCTTGAGTCATATAAATTTGTCTTTTTTTTTTCTTGTGACATCTTGATCAGTAATTGTAAACCTCTTTGCTTTCAGTTGTCAGCATTTGCCGTTTAGTTTGAGTCACTTAATTTATTCAAATATTTGAACAGCATAAGCAAAAAAATTCAAGTTTTCCTTTCAGTTGTCTGTGTCCGGTGTGTTTTGGTACATAAATCATTAACTTCACGGATACAAACTTTACAAGCACAAACCAGCTTATGTAATCCGTTTCACTGATTCTATTTGACACTGAGCTACTACAACACATTGCAATTCTGTCTTTCTGATACAAGTCTGTACCACTGTGGATATATTTATATAAAGTGCGTTTTCATTTTCCTTTATAAGTAAAAGGATTGAGTTGTCTTGTTCAGACCACACACACCGACCACTTTGGCCATTCGTTCCAACCATATGATGAGAGCATGTTTTTATGCATCTCTTATTATACTGGGGTATTATGACCGCCAGTTATTGCCAAACTGCGATGTAAGGATTGCTAAAAAGACCTACAGGTTTAGTGACTTTTTGTGTTGGTAAAAAATCAAGTCTAGGTACACAGACTTGAGCTCTTTGCTTTCTAACTCATTTTTTGCCAATGGGTTGCTCTCATGTCCCTATTGGACAGATTACAGATATTGTTGTATAGGAACTGAGTCATTATACATGGTGTTTGATTACATTCTTGGATTATGTTATGTACTACTTCTCACAAAAATACACTAAGCATGTTTTAGCCAGTTCAGCAGAACCACCTGCACAGTACCATCACTTTTACCTTTTGTCTTAATTCTGAATCGAGATTTGCCAGAACATTCAAAGTTGAGTGCGTGTCATGGCCTACTTTTTCAGGCAGTATCTCTGTATCTACATTAGTAACTACATCTGTTTCAGTTCTCTGAGATCCTGAAACATTCCGGGTCTGTTCTGTATCTAGAATGCTTTACATTATTTGGGCAGTGATTACTTTTGCACCAAGGCCTGTGAACAGACCTGTACAGAAATACTAATTTGTCCAGTTTATTTAATTTATTTATTTGTTTGCATTTGTTTTCTGGGATAGTCCACTGGTCCTAGGGGTGCCCATTTTCAGTGGAGGCCCAGGGGAGAAATGCTCCACATATTAATATATACGTTGATGAGATAATGTTACATAACGACTTAATAGATTCAAGTTACTAGTAAGCAGCATTATACAAAATACAAAAATAACAATGATTTACATCCAGGTACAATATATACATGTTGATATACAATTAAAATTAGGCTTTCTTTTCTTTAAATTTCATCTTGTAGCTGAGGATGTATAAGACTGAGAGGAAGAAGAAGTTAAATTAAGTGAAGATAGATATTTCAGTGTTAAGTTACTAGGAGAGGTTTCTAGTTTCATGTAATGCTGGAAGAATTATTTGAACATGTACATAGCCATAGTTTGGAGAGGAATTCTTGCAGAGACTTCTTGAAAGTGGTGTGGTTAAAAGTGATTCTGACTGAGGTGGGTAAGGAATTCCACACCTTGGCTATAGCAATGAAGTAAAGAGCTTGGCCAGCTGTAAGGTTGGGTAATTCTACCTTTAAAAGACATTTATTTTCTGATCTGAATTATCTAGCAGAGTTATAGGGGGACATTAGTGAGGTTAGGGATAGGCAGTCTTCTGGTTTAGTTATGATTTTACGTGCAGTTGTGAGTTGTAGATAAGTTAGGAAGTGAAGTACTTCAAGCCACTTGAGGATTTGAAGGGATTTAGTATGTGTAGCATTGTTAGCAAACTTTTTCCTACTTTACTGTAACAAGATTTGAGTTTGTTTTTAGAGAGAGTTGAATGCCTGTGAGCAGAGGGGCACCATATAGCAGAGATGGTAAAAGAAGGATGCTAGTTTTTTTTTTTTGTTTGTTTTTTCTGAGTGGTTGAGGTAAGTTGTATGTCTGTAAAGCAGACCTAACCTTTGGTGGGTCTTTCTGATGTTGTTTAGGATATGAAGGTCCAAGGAGAGCTTTTCATCGATAGTAACTCCAAGGAGTTTAGCGTGGGGCATTACTTTGACAGTGCTGTTCTGAGACTGAATAGTAAATTCTGACCGTTTATGGGGGTGGATCTTTGAGGTGAATAGAAGGAGTTTGGTTTTGTTAGCATTTAGGGCTAGGTGATTGTTGTTCATCCATGTTTCTGTGGATAAGAAGGCGATTTGAGTTGGTTTTTGGAGTTCACTGGTGGAGGAGGCAGAGCAGATGGTGGTGGAATCATCTGTGTATTGAATAAGTGAGGTTTGGGACAAGAAGAGTGGAAATCCTTAACAAATGTGCTGAAAAGGAGGGGCCCAAGTATAGAGCCTTGTGGTGAGAAGTACTTGTCCCATTTTGTTGCTTGTTGCCTATTTGTAAGGTAGTTAGAGAACCAATCTAAGGTAGGGGTTAAAATTCCTAGGGTAGATAGTTTAGTGAGTAGTAGGTGATGTGAGATGGTATCAAATACCTTTGACAGGTCGTGGAATAAAGAGGGCACAATTTTTCCATGTGTCTCTTGCACTGTTTACAGTGTCCAAGAATGATATAAGAGCAGTGGTGGTACTATGTCCAGGTCTGAAACCGTGTTGGGTGGGGGACAAGATTTTATTGTCTAGGAGGTGCTTCAGGAATTGCTTGTGGACACATTTTTCTAGAATTTTGGATAGAGGGGAAATGATTGCTATGGGTCGGAAAATGGTGAAATCTATGTTTTGAAATCATTTAGTTAAAACTGGCTGTGCTTACAGTCTTTAGTATTTTATGATGTAATCAATGAAGCTAATGAACAGTCTGGGGTGTAGTCTTCCTAATATACATCTGTCTTTCTCCTTTCATTTCAAAATTGAATTCTGGAATTGCAAGGAGTTAGTAACTGCTTTCAGACTTCCAAAGGTCTCACATTTTTTGAATGTTAAAGCAGTTGCATGTGTCCTTATCTATTTGACGAGGTGTAACTTTTTCCTATGGCTGCATTCATTGTTCATCAGTGTCCATTGTAAGGTAAGCTTGGAACTCACAGGTGCAGAAGTGCCATTTGTCGATTTCCAGTAAAAATCAGAATCCAAACAATCCAAAATAATATCAGCAAGTGAAATGGCATTCTACACTTGTATAGGAAAAGTGCAGTTGTAAGATTCTTGCAACTGCTCCCTGATAAGTCATATGTTTAGTCATTGGTTCATACTGTTACTAGGTATGTGATCCAGGACACCACTGAGGAATCTAGTCCAATTTCCCAGTTGCCATAGAGCACTGTCTGATTAAGTGATTTGCTTGTGGCCAAATAGCAGGTGATGGTATCGAACCATGGACTGCAGGAAGCAGCTCACTAAGAGTTGGCACCCTTAATTTTCGGGTCTATATCACATTGTCGAACTTTTAAAAGTTTGAACACCATATGTTTGAGCTTTAAAAGTTCGACAACATAATGAAAAAAAAACACAAAAAACTTACCTGAAGGTTGTAAGAAGGGGGCAAGCCCCCCTGCACCTCTCCCGCTACTTAAATATACCAACTCCAAGATCACACTACATTGCAGGAAAGGAAAAGCTTCCCTTACGGCGATCTCTGTTGAAACGTTTGAAGTTTTACAAATTCAAAAATATGGTTTCAACCATATGACGTTCGAACTTGTAAAAGTTCAACAATGTGAATGAGACCCTTAATTTTCATAGCCTTTGTCATCCAGGTAATTTCCAGAATCTATGGTCACACAGATGACCTGTGAAGTGGATATTAAAGAGGTTGTTTATTATTTTCATATGGTACTAAAACTGTATCAGCAACTCCTTCACAGATACGTATACTCTTAGTGTCAGCCTGAGTGGGCATTCTAATCCAAACTTTCAATCCCAGCTATTCCCTGTCATGCACTAAAATT
The DNA here is from genome assembly GCF_019279795.1 of Protopterus annectens. NCBI lineage: Eukaryota > Metazoa > Chordata > Ceratodontiformes > Protopteridae > Protopterus > Protopterus annectens. Next base: position 1,703,244,818 of record NC_056739.1, on the reverse strand, counting down.
TGTACATCTTTATACATAGTTCTGGTAATAATAATAATAATTAATAACCATTTATTAACTAGGTAGGCTAATTATACACATGCTTCTTTTTCAGGGATGACCCAGTAGCAATGTTTGCTTATGTGACTTGCTCAGAGTTGCACAACAGACAAATGAAGGCTCAGGGAATCAAACCATGTACAAAAAGAGCTACAGGTCACAGCCTTAACCCTCCATGCCAGTTGCCAGACTAATATATGCCCTCTTTAAATATTTTGTGTTGACATGCTCAGATTAATAACCTTTGCTAGCAGCTCCTGTTTGAGTAGCCAGTCTATTTTGAGTGATGTATATTGAGCCCTGTAGGCTGGTCTGGTGCTAGGGCCAAGAGAGTGATAAAATAATTTTTTTTCCCAGCTGGGACTTGATCCTCTGTCTAAGATGGAATGTTCTACTCTGTTGTTGCATAAAGCCATGAGAGTATCTCTCCAGTATTTGCCACCAGCAGGTGAATGGCATATGCAGTCCCAGCTTTACAAGTTGCAAAGTGCAGTCAGTTAGAGATTACTTCATATGTAATTGCAGAGGAGATCCTCATTCTGCATGTTATCTATTCCTTTGATACACTGCTTGTTTCAGCATATTTTGATATTTGAGGAATATTCTGGTGTTGGTAGCACACTGAAGTCAGTCTTTAACTAGTCTGTTCATACCATTAATCAGACTTGCAGGCAATGATGAACATGCGACCCCTGTCACACTTTATCTTTTGCCCAGTTTTGCAGCTCAGAGACAGTAAGATGATCTCTTAACTCTCTGATGTTCTTTGTGTTTCACTGTTGCAGTCATTACATTTGGGTTATCCTGCTGGCAGGTTGCCCTCATGCCCTCAGTCGGCCTGAATTCCAAAGTCTTGGGTCCTGCGTCGGTTGCTGTCGCTTCTTCCCAGACGTCAGGTCGTCAGGGATATAAAAGATGCAGCCGACACCATTTTCTTCAGTCTTTCTTGCCGCACGGTGCCTGAAGCAGAAGCAGTTCGCAAGTGCCGGTTGGCCGACTCCTGAGATTTTCATGTTCGAGTTTCAGATCCAAAGTCTTCATTAAAAGCCAAGTACCCCGTTGGGGAAAATTTTTTCTTGCTCCAGTCTGATGTCAGAAAAAGTTAATAATTTTATTTCTTGTGGAAAGCAAATAACTCATAAGGACTTTCATTCTTACTGTATTCCTTGCCTAGGCCCTGACCACGACGTTTCTAGTTGTCGGTTTTGTCTAGATTTAACCAACGCACTGTTAAGCATCGGTACGATTTTGCATTAAGCTATTTTGGGTGAAGATTTAATTATACAATGCCATCAGATAGTCATCCGACTACCAGAGTTCACAAAAAATGCAAAGAAAAAGACAGGCAAACCGAGATCCAAAACTGACGACAATGCTTCTCCTAAGCAAGTCGCCGGTTCTCAGTGAGGTGCTTTCGCAGCCCCTGACGCCCGCTACTTTAGAGTCGCAGGCCGCTACCGATTCCCACATGGAGTCGGCCAGGCCGCTGGAAACTCAAGGTATTGGAGCCTCGGAAATTATTCCCTCAGATGGGTCCGGAGCCGCTGAGCAGGCATTGGCTTCTGAGGGTGTATTCAGACCTAAACAATTATATATTAAACAGACTTCAAAGGCAAATACTAAAACACCTTTAAAGGCAAAGAAACAAGTTCACTAGCCACATGGACAGGCCTTTATGCCCAAAATACAGATGCTCAAAATGGCCGAAGACTTAATTACCTTGATCAGGGGTGCCCATCCCCCTCCTAGGAGGCCTAGGCAGGAGACAGAATCTTCAGATCAGGTTTCCATTTCTTCTGATTCCTCTTCTGATCAGGAACATTCTCTTCCCCCCCTATGAGGATTCTGATGCTGAAGAATCAATTCCTTCAGCTTCTCCTCCTGAGGACTACTCTTTTGGGGAAACCTTGCTTACCATGAGGGAGCACTTCCACTGGAAGAGCCAAGATTTTTCAGAATCTAAGAAAAAGCTCAGAGACTTCCTTTTACTACCTCAACACAGGCCTCTAGCTATTCCACCTGTGTTAGACATTGTAGATGATGTGTTCTCAGAGTCTAGTCTGACCCCTGACTCCTTACCTCCAGCTCCTGTTAAGCCGGACAGATACTACAGGGTCCCTGACTCTCATAAATTCCTTTTCAAAAACCCTACTGCAGACCCAGAAACTATTTCTCAGGGTCCCAAAGGGGTCAAGGCTTCCACTGCAAAAAACCCTACCCCCTCTGACAGGGATTCTAGGGCACTGGATAGATGGGGAAAAAAGATTTACACATCTGCTACCTTAGCTATAAGGGCCTTAAATTGCCAGTTTCATATGCTCAAATATCAGCAATATATCATGTCACTGCTTAAACAGAAAATTATGGTAAATTCTGAATGTGCAGAAAGCAAAGAAATGCAGGATGTTCATCATGTTACACTGCTGCAGTCATTACACTTGGGTTATCCTTCCGTCAGGTGGTTCCCCAGTCGGCCTGAGTTCCAAAGTCTTGGTCCGGCATCGGTTGCTGTCACTTCTTCCCTGACGTCAGTGCGACAGGGGGTATATAAGATGCAGTCGACGCCATTTTCTTCAGTCTTTCTTGCCGCGCTTTGTCCGAAGCAAAAGCAGTTCGCAAGTGCCGGTCGGCCGTCTCCTGAGATTTTCATTTCGAATCCAGAACCAAAGTCTTCTACAAAGTTAAGTACCCTGTTGGGGAAACATTTTCTTCCCTCAGACCGATGTTAATAAAAGTTAATAACTGTATTTCTTGTGGGAAGCAAATACCTCATAAGGATTTCCATTCTTATTGTATCCCATGCCTAGGCCCAGACCACAAAGTCACTGGTTGTCGGTTTAGTGCTAGGTTTAACAAGCGCACTATTAAACATCTGTTTGATTTTGCCCAACATTATTTTGGCAGAAAATTCAATTACACCATGCCGTCGGAACTTCTGACGACCGGAATACATAAGCACAAAGACAAGGACAGGCATCCGAGGCCCAAAACTGACGACAAAGCCTCTTCTAGGCCAGTCACCGGTTCTTCGGTTTTCAGCGAGGCACCTTCGCAACCCCTGACGACTGCTTCTTTAGAACCACAGGCCGCCTCTGACTCCCACATGGAGATGACTGGGCCTTCGGACGCACAAGATTTTCAGCCTATCGAAACTAACCCTTCAGAGGGATCTGGAGTAGCTGAACAAACCCATAGCTTCAGAGGGTGTTTTCAGACCTAATCAGTTAAGCATTAAACCTTCTGCTAAGACTAAACCTCCTTTAAAAACAAAGAAACAAATACAGCATTCTCCAGGACAGGCCTCCATGCCTAAGAAGCAAATGTACAAAATGGCCGAAGACCTTATCACTCTGATCAGGAGGTCCCATCCCCCTCATGATAAAAGGCCTAGACAGGATGCAGACTATAACTCAATCCGACCAGGTATCCATCTCTTCAGATTCATCCTCAGAGACCTAGGATACTCTTTACCCCCTTATGAGGATTCTGATGCTGAGGAATCAATTCCATCAGCCTCTCCGCCTGAGGGCTACTCCTTTGGGGAAACCTTACATACCATGAGGGAGCACATTTCCATTGGGAGGGCCAGGATTACTCAGAATCCAAGAAAAGGCTCCGAGAATTCCTTTTATTACCTCAACACAGACCCCTTGCTATTCCGCCAGTGTTAGATATTGTGGATGATGTGGATACTGAATCCAGCTTAAATCTGGATTCTTTACCTCCAGCCTCAGTTAAGCCTGACAGATACCAGAGTCCCTGACTCTCACAAATTTCTTTATAAAAGCCCTGTTGCTGACCCTGAAACTATTTCTCAAAGCCCCAAAGGGGTTAAGGCCTCATCAGCAAAGAATCCAGTCCCCTCTGACAGAGATTCCAGAGCATTAGGCAGATGGGGAAGAAAGTATATACATCTGCAACTTTAGCAATGAGGGCCTTAAATTGCTAGTTCCACATGCTAAAATATCAGCAATATTTGATGTCTCAGTTGAAACAAAAAATGCTTCCAGACTCCGATCCTCCTAATTTTAAGGAAATGCAGGATTTATTGCATGCAGCTGAACAAGTGGGAAAACATACTTTGCAATGTGGATGTGATTCTTTAGAGGCCTCCTGTAGAGCAGCAGTTACAGGTTCAGTCATTAGAAGACATGCTTGGTTAAAAGAATATACGTTACCAGATCATGTTAAAGCAAAACTATTGGATGCACCTTTGCAGCAGGATGTGTTATTTGGAGTTAAGGCAGTAGAGGAATTAAAGAAAATGGAGAATAAGGCAAATCTATGCAAACGGTAAAGGATTTCTTACAGGTTCAGCCTCCTCGATTTAGCAGAAATTGGCCAACAAAGAATTGGTCCTTTCCAGTTACAGACAGACCTCAAAGGGGCAGATACAGATGTCCAAGAGGTAGAGGTCAACCACAAGGTCCTTACAGGCCTCGACAATGGGGTGCATCAGCCAAGAAAGAAGGGGAAGACAGGCCCCAACCATATAAAAAACAGCCCCAATGACTTCCAACTACAGCTGCCAAACAGTTCTCTCTTGGCAGCCCCCTTGGGAGGAAAACTGGCACTTTTCTATCACAATTGGCATATGATCACCAAAGACAAATGGGTTCTCAACATTGTAGCTCAAGGTTACAGGTTCCACTTTCACACTCTGCCAAGGTTAAAAGGAATGCCAAATCTGCAACCAAATCAATGGGCAGAGGCTCAAAAACAAATTACAGCACTCATGGAAATGAGAGCTATTTAAAAGGTACCACCACAGGAGCAAGGACAATGATTTTATTCAAAACTCTTTCTGGTTCCCAGAAAGGACAAAGCCTGGAGGCCCATTCTGGATCTTTCTTCTCTAAACACTTACCTGGATGTTCCAAAATTCAAAATGTTGACACTACAGCAGCTTCTTCCCATGCTGGGCAAGAAAGCTTGGCTCGTAACCTTGGACCTCAAGGAGGCAGGCATACCTGCATGTCCCTATCAGACAAAAACTGCAGAAGATACCACAGATTCATAGCTGGTTCAATGCACTACAAATTCTCTGCACTGCCCTTTGGCTTATCTACTGCGCCCAGGGTCTTCACAAAGTGCCTGGCACCAGTAATTGCATTTTGCAGACAGAAAGGAATTCAAATTTATCCATACCTGGACGACTGCCTGATTCAAGCAGAGAGCAAGGACATTCTTCTAAAGCATCTGGCATTTGTAAAAAAGTTATTAAGTTGCCTAGGGTACACAGTAAACGAAAAGAAATCAAAACTAGTGCCCTCACAAGAGATAATATTCCTGGGTGCCAGCTTGAATACAACGGCCCAGATGGCTTATCTCACGCCAGACAAGCAAGTACAACTACCTCAATATTTTCAATTGATGGCAACAAGAACCCAACTCCCTGCAAGAAAAATTCTGCAGGCCTTGGGTTACACGGCATCTTGCATACTACTAATTCCATATGCCAGACTGCATATGAGGAAACTACAATGGTACCTAAAGAGTGTCTGGTCTCAACACTGTCAAAGTTTGGAAACAGTAATACCACTAATTCCTTGCCTTCAACAGGAGTTTCGATGGTGGGCTCAAGCTGGTCACCTCAACAAGGGACAGCCTTTCACTCAACCTACAGCCAGGCAAACACTGAACAGATGCATCAGATTATGCCTGGGGAGCACACATGGCAGGAAAAAGTATTCAGGGCAAGTGGCCCGCAGACAAAGGCATCTTCACATCAATCAAAAAGAGATGCTAGCTGTACAAAATGCCCTAATAGCTTTCAAGGACCTTCTGCATCCAGGACAACTATTACTAAAGACAGACAACACCACAGTTATGTGGTACATAAACAAGCAAGGGGACACTCACTCTTATCCCCTCTGCAGACAAGGCATGACCTTGTGGAACACAGCACTAACCTATCAAGTTCATCTGCAAGCACAATTCCTGCCAGGAGAGAAAAACACACTGACAGACGACTTAAGCAGAAACTTCATGGATCCCCATGGATGGGAATTGAATCCACAAATATTCAGAATGATAACACAAAAATGGTGGAGCCCGGTTATAGATCTGTTTGCATCCCCAATGAACTGCCAGCTACAGAAATTCTGCACAAGGACTTACCATCCACAAGCATGGAAAGTGGATGCCCTCTCATTCAGCTGGAAAAACCTACAAGTATATGCTTTCCCACCACTACTTCTCCTTTCAAAGATACTCGTAAAAGCAAGGCAAGAAGAGCCAAAGATGATCCTGATTGCTCCAGACTGGCCACGCCAGCACTGGTACCCAATCTTAAAGAACTTAACACAAGGACCACCCTGGATTTTGCCTCAAATCCCACATCTTCTGACTCAGCACAACAATCAGATACTTCACAGCCAGCTAAAGACTTTAAACCTGGCTGCATGGAAGATTCCTTAGTCAAGCAAGCAATGCCTCTCTCCAAAGCTGTTATGGATGTCATTCTGGAGGCCAGAAGGCCTAGTACCAGGAAAGCCTATTCAGATAAATGGAAGAGATTCTGTGCCTGGAACCAGGCTCACAGCCTTGACCCTCTTGTCCCAAATATTCCTCAGATACTACAATATTTAACTGAGATGCTGGACAAAGGCCTCTCCTTTTCATCCATCAAGATCCACGCCTCTGCCATCTCTGCTCATTACAACACAGATCCACCATTTTTCTCTAATCCCTTGCTAAAACAGTACCTCAGAGGGGCTAAAAACATAAGACCGCCCTGCAGAGCACCTACTCCAACTTGGGACCTCCACTTCCTGTTGGAAAAATTAACTTTACCTCCTTTTGAGCCAGCTAATGCAGCAGATTTAAAATATATCACTTGCCAACTTTTTATCCAAATCCCCAGAATAAAGGGGAGAGACTACTGCATTCTTTCGACATACACAGGCAGTTACGCTTTTACTTGGACAAAACCAAAGCTTACAGAAAAACTGAGCAATTATTGGTAGCATATACTGCAGAAGCACAGGGAAAAGCCATTTCAAAACAGACTTTTTAAAAATGGATAGGACACTGTATACGTTTCTGCTATATACACCATGGGGAACCTGTACCTAACAGCATTAGATCTCACTCCACCAGGGCAATAGCCACTTCAACTGCCTACCTCAGAGGAGTACCTACCAAGGACATTTTGGAAGCAGCAACTTGGAGTTCTGTACATACCTTCACCAAGCATTACCATCTGCCTCTATACTCTAAATCCAGAGCTGGCTTTGCCACTGCAGTGCTGCAGGGCCTTATAGCCACCCCTAATGCCTTATAAAACCAGCCACCCTGCCTCAGCTTTGGGATTCTACCAAAGTGTAATGACTGCAGCAGTGTAACACTATGAATATAGTACAGTTTTGTACCTACCATAAATGTAGATGTTCGAGTGTATACACTGCTGCAGTCCAGGTTACCCTCCTCCTTCCCTCTTACTTGCTGGTACGTACCTATGTCTTCTACCCTTTACTACCTATGGGGAGTATTTACTGGTAACTGAAAGTTGTTGATTGCTTTTCTTATGTATGTTTTATTAGCAATTTGAATTGCCTACCTTTTTGGGGGCACCTGACATCTGGGGCAAGAAAAACTGGAGAAAATGGTGCTGCTGCATCTTATATACCCCTGTCGCACTGATGTCAGGGAAGAAGCGATAACAACCGACGCCGGACCAAGACTTTGGAAGTCAGGCTGACTGGGGAACCGCCTGACGGCAGGATAACCCAAGTGTAATGACTGCAGCAGTGTATACACTCGAACATCTACATTTATGGTAGGTACAAAACTGTACTATTTATTGCATGCAGCTGAACAAGTTGGAAAACATACTTTGCAATGTGGTTTTGATTCTCTGGAGGCCTCCTGCAGGGCCGCTGTTACGGGTTCTGTCATTAGGAGGCATGCTTGGTTAAAGGAACAAAATTTGCCTGAGCATGTTAAAAGAAAATTATTAGATGCTCCATTACCACATGATACCTTGTTTGGTGTTAAGGCAGAAGAGGTGTTAAAGAAAATGGAGGAGAAAGCTAAATCTATGCAAATGGTCAATGATTTTTTACAGGTACAGCCACCTAGATTTAGCAGACACTGGCCTACAAAGATTTGGTCCTTTCCAGTCTCAGACTGACCTCAAAGGGGCAGATCCAGATGCCCTAGAGGCAGATCACAGCCGCAAGGTTCCTACAGGTCTAAGCAATGGGGTGTTTCTACCTCCAAAGGTGGAGAAGACAAATCACAACCATACAGGAAACAGTCCCAATGACTTTCCCCTGCCTGCACCAAGCACTTATCTTCTGGCAGCACCCTTAGGGGGAAAACTAGCACTTTTTTCTCAAAATTGGCACATTATAACCCAGGACAAATGGGTTCTAGATATAGTGTCACAAGGCTACAAGTTTCACTTCCATACCCTGCCAAGGGCAAACGGATGGCCAGACCTGCCAAAAATCAATGGGCAGAGGCTCAAAAACAAGTTACAGCTCTCATGGACATGAGGGCTATTCAGCAAGGGCCACAGCAAGAGCAGCGACAAGGATTTTACTCAGGACTGTTCTTGGAACCCAGAAAGGACAAAGCATGGAGACCAATACTGGACCTATCTATTCTAAGCACTTTCCTGGATATACCAAAATTAAAGATGTTGACCTTGCAGCAGCTTCTGCCCATACTGGCCAGCAAGGCTTGGCTCGTGACTTTAGACCTAAAAGAGGCATACCTGCATTTCCCAATCAGACAATTATGCAGACGATACCTCAGATTCAAGGCTGGCTCAAAACATTACCAATTCTCTGCACTGCCCTTTGGCTTATCTACTGTGCCCAGGGTCTTCACAAAGTGCCTGGCACCAGTAATTGCTTACTGCAGACAAAGGAATACAAAGATATCCTTACTTGGACGACTGCCTCATACAAGCAGAGAACAAGGACATTCTGCTACAGCATCTGACGTTTGTGCAAAGACTTTTAACATGCCTAGGGTACACAGTCAACAAAAAGAAATCAAAACTAGTACCCTCTCAAGAGATAATATTCCTGGGTGCAAGCTTAAATACAACTGCCCAGATGGCTTATCTCACTCCAAACAAACAAAGGCAGCTGACTACCTATTTCAAGGAAATGGCAACAAAGGCCCATTCATCTGCAAGAAAAATTCTGCAGGCTTTGGGTTTCTTGGCATCCTGCATCTTACTAATTCCATATGCAAGGCTGCATATGAGGAAAATTCAGTGGTACCTAAAAAGTGTCTGGAGCCAACATTGCCACAGCCTGGAAACAATGATTACTCTCATTCCCTGCCTGCAACAGGAGTTTTGATGGTGGGCAAAGGCTTGTCTCCAAAACAAGGGACAGCCATTCTCACTACCCCCACCCAGGCAGAGCCTAACGACGGATGCATCAGATTATGCCTGGGGGGCACATATGGCAGGAAGAGGCATTCAGGGCACCTGGTCCACAAACCAAAAGCATCTACATATCAATCAAAAAGAGATGCTAGCTGTTGCCCTAGCTGTTCAAAATGCCCTGACAGCCTTCAAGGACCTACTTCATCCGGGACAACTACTGATAAAGACAGACAACACCACGGTCCTGTGGTACATAAACAAGCAGGGGGGCACTCATTCTTACCCCCTTTGCAGACTACCCATGGCTTTATGGGACACAGCATTGACTTATCAAGTTCATCTGCAGGCACAATTCCTGCCAGGAAAGGAAAATACTCTGGCAGATGAACTAAGCAGAAACCTCATGGATCCCCACAAGTGGCACCTGGATCCACAAGTCTTCAGCATGATAACAAAGAAGTGGGGATGCCCAGACATAGACCTATTTGCCTCCCCTCACAACAATCAACTAAAAAGATTCTGCACAAGGACTTATCACAGACAAACTTGGAAAGTGGATGCCTTATCTTTCAGCTGGACAAACCTATCAGTATATGCCTTTCTTCCACTGCCTGTCTTCCCCAAGGTACTCCTAAAGGTCAGACAGGAGAAACCAAAAATGATTCTGATTGCCCCAGACTGGTCACGCCAGTACTGATATCCGAGCTTAAGGAACTTGTCCCAATGCCCAGCCTGGACCTTACCTCAAATACCTCATCTACTGTCCCAGCAAAGATTCTGCACAGCCAACTCAATACCCTAAACCTGGCAGCATGGCAGATAATGTAGCCATACAAACCACACCTTTCAGTAAAGCTGTGATGGATGTCATTTTAGAAGCCAGAAGGCCTAGTACTAGAAATTCCTATGCTGGGAAATGGAAGAGATTTTGTGCTTGGAACCAAGATCAAGGAACTGATACAGCTGTCCCAAATATTCCTTAGATCTTGCAATACTTAACTGAGATGCTGGACAAAGGCCTATCTTTTTCATCAGTTAAAATCCATGCCTCTGCCATTTTGGCTCACTACAATATAGATTCACCACACTTTTCTCATCCTTTATTAAGGCAGTACCCCGGAGGAGCCAAAAACTTAAGGCCTCCAAGGAGAACGCCAATACCTGCATGGGACCACAATTATGTCTTGGAAAAACTCACCTTACCTCCTTTTGAGCCAGCTGCTACTGCGGATATAAAGTTCTTATCTTGGAAAACAGCTCTGCTCCTAGCAATAACTTCTGCAAGATGAGTTTCAGAGCTACAGGCTCTCATGGCTGTGGAACCCATTATCATTTTTTATCCAGACAGGGTCTTTCTGAGAACAAACCCTACATTTATGCCTAAGGTGGTATCCAGTGTAGCCCTTAACCAAACTATTCATTTGCCAACATTTTATCCAAATCCACAGAACAAGGGGGAGAAAATTCTGCATTCTTTGGACGTACACAGACAACTTAGATTCTACTTGGACAAAATTAAAGTTTTCAGAAAGACAAAACAATTACTAGTGGCATATGCCGCAACATCACAAGGAAAGGCTATCTCCAAGCAGACTATTTCAAAGTGGATAGGTCACTGCATTCGTTTCTGCTACTCACAGCATGGCAAACCAGTGCCTAAGGGCATTAGGCCACATTCAACCAGAGCCGCAGCCACGTCTGCAGCCTTTCTCAGGGGAGTATCAACCAAAGACATTTTAGAGGCTGCTACTTGGAGTTCAGTGCATACTTTTACAAAACATTACAATCTGCCTCTTTACTCTAAATCCAGGGCAGGCTTTGCCACTGCAGTTCTGCAGGGCCTCATAGCAGCTCATAATGCTGTTTAGCTCCAGCCCCCCAACCATAGTTTTAGGACTTAACCCAAATGTAATGACTGCAACAGTGAAACATGAAGAACATAGTACAGTTGTGTACACTTACAATAAATGTTGATGTTCAAGTGTATTCACTGTTGCAGTCCAAGTTACCCTCCCGCCATCCCCCTTATTTTTGCCGGAACTTATCTTTGCCTCTCTAATCTTTACAACCTATGTGGTGTATTTGCTTATAGATGAAGGTCAAGCTTATTTTGGTGCATGTATGTTTTATTTACATATTTTTAGCCTACCCTTTTAGGGGCACCTGACATCTGGGGCAAGAAAAACTGAAGAAAATGGCGTTGGCTGCATCTTTTATACCCCTGACGACCTGACGTCAGGGAAGAAGCGACAGCAACCAACGCAGGACCCAAGACTTTGGAATTCAGGCTGACTGAGGGCAACTTGCCAGCAGGATAATCCAAATGTAATGACTGCAACAGTGAATACACTCTAACATCTACATTTATGGTAAGTGTACACAACTGTACTTTTCACTTGAGCACTATACGTAGAATGCAGCTTCTCCAGTCCTTTTAACAGTTTGCCCACCCCCAACTAGGAACGACTAATAATCTCCACCAGATGTAAGTAATGCTGTTGAATCTGTTCTAAAGATAGTGGTCCACTGAATCTGTCCCAGTTTATTTTTTTGGTGTAATTTCCCATTTGACTTGGATTATAACAGTTGCTGTTTAATTTCTTGGCATATATCACATTAAGGTCTTGGTATGCGTCATTGTCTATTGCTATGTTACTTTGCAACATCATTATGTGCTCTAACTTCATAGTGACTTCTTGTCCCAGATGTCCAAATCACTTATGTGCTCATTTTGCTATGTAATTTTTCATCTTTTTAGTTTCGATTACTTTTACTACTGCCATATGGTTTTCCTGGTAGCTGTCTGCTTTCAGCAGCTCTAGGCAGAATATGTGAATCTACATTTCCAATAGCGATATTGCAGCACTGTTTTTGATCCCAGATATTTTGCCAGTCCTCAGACCCTCATCATATGTGTGTTTTCACTTCACTTCAGTAGTAGTTTAATAACAAAATTGATTCCTCTTTGCATACTCTCTGAAGTCTTCCTAGACAAACGCATTTTTACTTGGTGTCAAGTTTGATTACTGGCACAACTGTTTGGATTTCTTACTACATGTTACTACATGTTGCCTGTCTGTTACAGGATGGTCTCACTCTTTTTAGTCAAAAAAAAATCTGGACTGCAGCTGTATTCTAAGGGTATTAATGTTCGCAGACCCTTCTGTAAAACCTACTTTTTCTTCATTTATTTATTGTCCAGGGGGCTGTGCTAAAGACTTTCTGCACTGGCTCTGCTCCTTCAGGTGCATCAGTGTCTATTATCTCTCCATCTGATTTATACTAAACAAAAAAAACACTTGAAGCATAGAGTTTTCTTGCTTCTGTAGATAACATTGTTACTTTTGCAAGCTAAAACTTTCTGCAATCAATGTTATCAGGGCATTATCACGCAACCTTCCCTGTCTGAGATGGTCAGCTTGTGAAGTCGGTTTTTTGTCATTCTTGTAGTGTGCAGAAATGCAGTATGCAGTGCCAGTACATGCCATTCAAGGAGGCTGTAATACACCTGTGATCTTAAACTTGGACTAAAATCCAACTAGTTGTTTCAGTTTGGAAATACCATCTTTCTTACTATACACAATTTCATTGCTTGCAGTCATTTCAAAAATGAAGGGCAGTGGAAGCTCCACTGATTCCAGCTCTACTGTGTATTACAGTGCCTTTTTTAACTTAAAATGCAGTTTGCTGTTGTGGACCCTATGAAAAATCTGTTTTCTTTGTGGACATACGGTAAACTGATTTTAGTCAGTCCCAAATGTGGGGCAAAGGCTGTTCAAGATGCCGTTATCACTAGGAAAGCCATTGCTCGTTTTGTCTGGGAGAGTTTTGTTGTCTGAATACTGTCCACTGCAGATTCTGGATGGCATTTCTGTCTTGGATCCCTTCTAAAATATTTCCCAAATTTCACTCCAGTTCTTTTTTGTACCAAAGATACATTAATAGCACATCCTCTCTCTGGAAGATATTGAATAACCACAGGCCAGCACATAACATCAGTTTGTTCTGTGATCTGAATATTGTTGATGTAATGAAAACGTTTTACTTTTTTTGTAGTTTTGGTAACTCTGGCTAGTAGTTTGACCCAAAATGCAGCTGTGCAAATAACCTTGAGGAAAGGCTTAGTGTGCTGCCTGCCTTCCCTGTCTTCTCGAGTGAAGATGGACAGTGCTTTCCTGTTCAGGCCAGCTGGAATTGGAGTGGATTTAGCCAAGTTTATCACTGCATGATATGGTCCTGCAGTAGAGGAAAACTGCTCTGTGATAATAAATGTCAGTAACCACTACACCCAGCAGGGATGGTACATTTTTCAAACTTCAGTAATGTCATTCACAATGAAGCATCAGGTTTCCTAAATGGTCAAATTGGGCTTTTTTAAGAGCTTAATTCAGTTGCAAGATGCCACCTGCTATCTATTTTAGATCTAGAAATTTTTTAGTGCCTTCGTGGAAGATGGTACTGATTGCAGACTGCAGTCCTTTTTGGTGGTGGAATGTATGCTAGTTTCAGTTTCACATTTACCAGTACCAGAATCTCTTTTGACTGCATTAACAGAGTAAAGTGTTGCCCCAAACCAAATGGACCCATTTGTGGTCTCCATTACCCTTCCATGTAATGTATCTGTTTGCATCCACATGATGTGATCAGTGCCAGATTTACCTAAGCCTAGTATATCGACCACACAATATCCTGCCACTGTGTATGATGGCACTGTAAGTGTGTGAGAAAAGACTGTTTTAAAGCACTTTTTGCTTTGGGAGTGTGCCCCTTGCATGTCATCGTACATGCTGCTTGCTTGATTGCATCAAAACAGAGGAAAATACTATTCCTATTTTTGTGGGTCACTGCAACCTTTGGCATAAAAGAAGAGTTAGTGTGTTAAGGACACTCTGTCCTCATGAAAGATCAAAAAAGGAGGACGAGCCATAAGGGCCTGCAAGTCAGACACCCGTCTGGCAGAAGTAAGCTCTAACAAAAGAATGATCTTCCAAGAACAATGCTGCAAGGAACCTGAAGCAGCAGGCTCAAAAGGAGTCTGAGTCAACTTCTCCAAAACAAAATTAAGATCCCAAGGCAGAGGATCAGGCTTCCTGGGAGGCCTAATATTAAGGACACCTTTAAGAAATTGTTTCACCTCAAATCTAGCAGCTAAAGTAGGTGAAAAAGGCAAGCAAGCAGCGATAGCTGATAGGTGGGCCTTAATAGAAGACTAGAACAAACCAGTATTTAGAAGCTCACACAAATAAGAGAACTAAAGGAGCATCCACAGTAAGTGGGTCCAGGTTATGAGAGAGACACCAAAAAGAAAACCTCTTCCATTTGGATAAGTAGGATTTCCTCATCATAAGTTTCCGGGCCTCCTGCAGGACTTGCAGCTCATAATCAGAAAAAAGTTGTTTATGAGGAATCAAAATCATATCACCCACAGTGTCAGGTGAAGTGTGGACAGGTGGAGATGGATGAGAGATTCCCTTGTCTTGTGTGATTATATCCACCCTGTGAGGTAACTTGTGATGTTCATTGTGTTACACTGCTGCAGTCATTACACTTGGGTTATCCTGCCATCAGGGTTATCCTGCCCAGTCGGCCTGAGTTCCAAAGTCTTGGTCCGGCGTCAGTTGCTGTCGCCTCCTCCCTGACGTCAGTGCAACAGGGGTATATAAGATGCAGCCAACGCCATTTTCTTCAGTCTTTCTTGCCGCGTGGTGCCCAAAGCAGAAGCAGTTCGCAAGTGCCGGTCGGCCGACTCCTGAGATTTTCATTCCGAATCCATAACTGAAGTATTCTACAAAGCTAAGTACCCCATTGGGGAAACTTTTTCTTGCCTCAGACCAATGTCAGTAAAAGTTAATAACTGTATTTCTTGTGGGAAGCAAATACCTCATAAGGATTTCCACTCCTATTGTATTCCATGCCTAGGTCCAGACCACGACGTCACTGGTTGTCGGTTTTGTGCTAGGTTTAACAAGCGCACTATTAAACGTCGGTTTGATTTTGCCCGACAGTATTTTGGTAGAAAATTCAATTACACCATGCCGTCGGAACTTCCGATGACCGGAATACATAAAAAGCGCGAAGACAAGGACAGGCATCCGAGGCCCAAAACTGACGACGAGGCCTCTTCTAGGCCGGTCGCCGGTTCTCCGGTTTTCAGCGAGACGCCTACGCAGCCCCTGACGACTACTTCCACAGACCACCTCCAACTCCCACGTGGAGCTGGCTGGGCCTTCGGATGCTCTAGGTTTTCAGCCTACCGAAACTAACCCTTCAGAGGGAACCGAAGTAGCTGAGCAATCCACAGCTTCAGAGGGCGTTTTCAGACCTATCCAGTTAACCATTAAACCCTCTGCTAAGTCTAAGCCCCCCTTAAAAACAAAGAAACAGATACAGCGTTCTCCAGGGCAGGCTTCCATGCCTAAGAAACAAATGCTCAAAATGGCTGAAGACCTAATCACCCTGATCAGGGGGTCCCATCCCCCTCCTGATAAAAGGCCCAGACAGGATGCAGACTATGAATCTTCCGACCAGGTGCCCATTTCTTCAGATTCATCCTCAGACCTAGGATATTCCCTACCCCCTTATGAGGATTCTGATGCTGAGGAATCAATTCCATCAGCCTCTCCGCCTGAGGACTACTCCTTTGGGGAGACCTTACATACCATGAGGGAGCATTTCCATTGGGAAGGCCAGGATTACTCAGAATCCAAGAAAAGGCTCAGAGACTTCCTTTATTACCTCAACACAGACCCCTTGCTATTCCGCCAGTGTTCGATATTGTGAATGATGTGTACACTGAATCCAGCTTAAACCCTGACTCCTTACCTCCAGCCCCAGTTAAACCTGAGATATTACAGAGTCCCTGACTCTCACAAATTTCTGTATAAAAGCCCTGTTGCTGACCCTGAAACTATTTCTCAGGGACCCAAAGGGATTAAGGCCTCATCAGCAAAAAACCCAGTTCCCTCTGACAAAGAAAGTATATACGTCTGCAACTTTAGCAATGAGAGCCTTAAATTGCCAGTTTCACATGCTAAAATATCAGCAATTTTTAATGTCTCACTTGTAACAAAAGATACTTCCAGATTCAGATCCTCCTAATTTAAAAGAAATGCAGAATTTATTGCATGCAGCTGAACAAGTGGGAAAACATACTTTGCAATTTGGGTTTGATTCCTTAGAGGCCTCCTGTAGAGCAGCAGTTGCAGGCGCCATTAGAAGACATGCTTGGTTAAAAGAACATACGTTACCAGATCATGTTAAGGCAAAATTATTGGATGCACCTTTGCAGCGGGATGTGTTGTTTGGAGTTGAGGTAGAGGAGGTATTAAAGAAGATTGAGGATAAGGCAAAATCTATGCAAATGGTGAAGGATTTCTTACAGGTTCAGCCTCTTCATTTTAGCAGAAATTGGCCAACAAAGAATTGGTCTTTTCCAGTCACAGACAGACCTCAAAGGGGCAGATACAGATGTCCAAGAGGTAGAGGTAGAGGTCAAGCACAAGGTCCTTACAGGCCTTGACAATGGGGTACACCAGGCCAAAAAGAAGGGGAAGACAGGCCCCCAACCATATAAAAAGCAGCCTCAATAACTTCCCACTACAGCTGCCAAACAGCTCTATCTTGGCAGCCCCCATAGGAGGAAAACTGGCACTTTTCTATCACAATTGGCATTGCATCACCAAAGACAAATGGGTTCTCAACATTGTATCTCAAGGTTACAGGTTCCACTTTCACACTCTGCCAAGGTTAAAAGGAATGCCAAATCTGCCACCATATCAATGGGCAGAGGCTCAAAATCAAATTACAGCACTCATGGACATGAGAGCTATTCAAAAGGTACCACCACAGGAGCAAGGACAAGGATTTTACTCGAGACTCTTTCTGGTTCCCAGAAAGGACAAAGCCTGGAGACACATTCTGGATCTTTCTTCTCTAAACACTTACCTGGATGTTCCGAAATTCAAAATGTTGACACTACAGCAGCTTCTTCCCATGCTGCAAGAAAGCTTGGCTCGTGACTTTGGACCTCAAGGAGGCATACCTGCATGTCCCTATCAGGCAAAACTGCAGATGATACCTCAGATTTCTAGCTGGTTCAATGCACTATCAATTCTCTGCACTGCCCTTTGGCTTATCTACTGTGCCCAGGGTCTTCACAAAGTGCCTGGCACCAGTAATTGCATTTTGCAGACAAAAAGGAATTCAAATTTATCCATACCTGGACGACTGCCTGATTCAAGCAGAGAGCAAGGACATTCTTCTAAAGCATCTGGCATTCGTAAAAAGGTTAAGTTGCCTGGGGTACGCAGTAAACGAAAAAAAATCAAAACTAATGCCCTCACAAGAGGTAATATTCCTGGGTGCCAGCTTGAACACAATGGCCCAGATGGCTTATTTCATGCCAGACAAGCAAGGACAACGGTCTCGATACTTTCAATTGATGGCAACAAAGACCCAACTCCCTGCAAGAAAAATTCTGCAGGCCTTGGGCTACATGACATTTTGCATATTACTAATTCCATATGCCAGACTGCGTATGAGGAAACTACAATGGTACCTAAAGAGTGTATGGTCTCAACACTGTCAAAGTTTGGAAACCGTTATACCACTAATTCCTTGCCTTCAACAGGAGTTTCGATGGTGGGCTCAAGCTTGTCACCTCAACAAGGGACAGCCTTTTACTCAACCCACAGCCAGGCAAACACTGACAACAGATGCATCGGATTACGCCTGGGGAGCACACATGGCAGGAAAATGTATTCAGGGTGAGTGGCCCGCAAAGCAAAGGCATCTTCACATCAATCAAAAAGAGATGCTAGCTGTACAAAATGCACTTATAGCTCTAAAGGACCTGCTGCATCCAGGACAACTACTACTAAAGACAGACAACACCACAGTTATGTGGTACATAAACAAGCAAGGGGGCACACACTCCTACCCCCTCTGCAGACAAGCCATGACCTTGTGGAACACAGCTCTAGACTACCAAGTTCATCTGCAAGCACAATTCCTGCCAGGAGAGAAAAACACACTGGCAGACGACCCTAGCAGAAACATCATGGATCCCCATGAATGGGAATTGAATCCACAAATATTCAGAATGATAACACAAAAATGGTGGAGCCCAGACATAGATCTGTTTGCATCCCCAATGAACTGCCAGCTACAGAAATACTGCACAAGGAGTTACTATCCACAAGCATGGAAAGTGAATGCCCACTCATTCAGTTGGAAAAATTTGCAAGTATACGCTTTCCCACCTTTACCTCTCCTTCCAAATGTACTCCATAAAAGCCAGGCAAGAAGAGCCAAAAGATGATCCTGATTGCACCAGACTGGCCACGCCAGCACTGGTACCCAATCCTAAAGAACTTAGCACAAGAACCACCCTGGATTTTGCCTCAAATCCCACATTTGCTGACACAGCACAACAATCAGATACTTCACAGCCAGCTAAAGACCTTAAACCTAGCTGCATGGAAAATTCCTTAGTCAAGCAAGCAATGCCTCTCTCCAAAGCTGTTATGGATGTCCTTCTGGAGGCCAGAAGGCCTAGCATTAGGAAAGCCTACTCAGATAAATGGAAGAGATTCTGTGCCTGGAACCAGGCACACAGCTTTGACCCTCTTGTCCCAAACATTCCTCAGATACTACAATACTTAACTGAGATGCTGGACTAGGGACTCACCTTCTCATCCATCAAGGTCCACGCCTCAGCCATTTTTGCTCATTACAACACGGATCCACCAATTTTTTCAAATCCTTTACTCAAACAGTACCTCAGGGGGGCTAAAAACATAAGACCGCCCTGTAGAGCACCTACTCCAACGTGGGACCTCAACTTTGTTTTGAAAAAAATAACTTTACCTACTTTTGAGCCAGCTAACACAGCAGAATTAAAATATATCTCTTGGAAAACTGCTCTGCTACTGGCAATAACATCCGCACGAATTGTTTCAGAATTACAGGCACTAGTGGCAGTGGAACCTTTCCTCATTTTCCAGCAGAACAGGGTGTCTTAAGAACTAACCCTATGTTTATGCCAAAGGCGGTATCAAGTGTGGTTCTAAACCAAACTATTCACTTGCCAACCTTTTGTCCAAAACCACAGAACAAAGGAGAGAGACTACTACATTCTTTGGGCATTCACAGACAGTTACGCTTCTACTTGGACAAAACCAAAGCTTTCAGAAAATCTGAGCAATTATTGGTAGCATATGCTGCGGGAGCACAGGGAAAAGCCATTTCAAAATGGACTATTTCAAAATGGATGGGATATTGTATACGTTTCTGCTATACTCACCATGGGAAACCTGTACCTAGCAGCATTAGATCTCACTCCACCAGGGCAACAGCCACTTCAACTGCCTACCTCAGAGGAGTACTTACCAAGGATATTTTGGAAGCAGCAACATGGAGTTCTGTGCATACCTTCACCAAGCGTTACCATTTGCCTTTATACTCCAAATCCAGAGCTGGCTTCGCCACAGCTGTGCTGCAGGGCCTTATAGCCACCCCTAATGCCTTATAGAACCAGCCACCCTACCTCAGCTTTGGGATTCCACCCAAGTGTAATGACTGCAGCAGTGTAACACGATGAACATAGTACAGTTTTGTACCTACCATAAATGTAGATGTTCGAGTGTAAACACTGCTGCAGTCCAGATTACCCTCCCTCCTTCCCCTTTTAATTTCTGGTACGTACGTATGTCTTCTATCCTTTACTACCTATGGGGAGTATTTGCTGGTATCTGAAAATGGTTGTTTGCTTTTCTTTTGTATACTTTACTAGCAATTTAAATTGCCTACCTATTTGGGGGCACCTGATATCTGGGGCAAGAAAAACTGAAGAAAATGGTGCCTGCTGCATCTTATATACCCCTGTCACACTGACGTCAGGGAGGAGGTGACAGCAACCGACACCGGACCAAGACTTTGGAACTCAGGCCGACTATGAAACCACCTGACGGCAAGATAACCAAAGTGTAATGACTGCAGCAGTGTTTACAGTCGGAACATCTACATTTATGGTAGGTACAAAACTGTACTGTGATTGCCCCTGTCTAGATGCAGAAGAAGAGGAAACCAGTGCTGTTGCTGCCAAAAGGGAGTTGCCAGCAAGATTTTGGGAGCATCCTATTGAATTCTCAACAGAACTTTTGGAATGAGTGGAAGTGGAGAAAATGCAAACATCCCCTGTCAAGAGAATGAGAAGGTGACCACCTTCTATACCAGAGGACCTGGGAGTATGGTACAAAACAGAGGAAGTTGTCTGTTGTTAGAGGGGAGTACCCCACTAGTGGATAATGTCCAGAAACACATCCCTGTGAAGTATCAATTTGTAGTACTGAGTTAAGGACCTGCTCAGTGTCTGCTACAATAATTTGACAGGAGAGGGATATAAACTGCCTGAAGAGTCACTTGAAACTTGACAGAAAAATCCCATACCAAAAGTGCCAACCAGCAAAGAAGATAAGATCTTGTCCCTCCATGCTTGTTGATATACGACATCACTGTGGTATTGTCTTTGAATATCCGGAGAGGCCCTGGAGAAAGGAGACTGAAAGTCCTGAAGAGCCAGCAGAAGACCTCTAATCTCTGACATTGCTGTGCTTGTCCTGCTGACAAGGTGATCACACCCCCCGTACCTTTTAGGGAGCCAAAAGTTGCCCCATACCATGTCTGTGAACAATTCCTGAGAGGGGAAAAGGGGGGTAAAAAGGGATCCCTGAATTCTGAGACCGCTGCTGAACCCACCAGAGAAGTTCCTGTCTGAGGCAAGGAAGAAGATTAACTACAAATTCTAGAGGATGAGCATGTTGAAGCCACACTGACTTCAGAAACCACTAAAACTTTCTCATATGAAGTTTGGCCAGAGGTAGCATCGGAATGGTGGATGCCATGCAACCCATCTCTCTCAGAAACTCCCTGGTGGTAATGGAAGTGAGAGGAAGAAGAGTATGAAAGAAAGAAATGAGAGTTAAGGTTTTTGGAGGGGGCAGGGATGCAAGCACTGGCACCATATGATTCCTGCAACCCAGAAAACCAAGATCCTGAGAAGGAGTTTGAGAAGGCTTTTTGAAATTTACAGTGAACCCCAAAATATGAAGATGGGATACAGCAAAATGAAGATTTTGCAAAAGGGTCTCTGGAGTGAATGCCTGAATCAACAGGTCATCCAAGTAAGGAAATATTTCTATCCCTTGAAGTCTGCAAAAGGCAATCACAAGAGCAAGGCATTTGGTGAAGACCCTTGGGGCAGTAGAAAGGCCAGAGGGCAAAACAGAGAACTTAAAATGCCAGGAAGCAACAGAGAAATGCAACTTCCTGAAAAGAAAATGGATCAGAATATGGAGAGAAGCGTTCTTTAGATCCAGAGACACGATATGAGCCCGAGGGAAACAGAATCTGAAGGGACAACATCAAAAAGGAAGGCACCTTTTCGAAAGTGTTTAGATAAGAGAGATCTAGAGTAGATCTCCAAGTGCCTTCTTTTCTGAGCACTAGAAACAATTGGGATTAGAACCTTTTCCCCCTTTGGGACACGGACACCTCATGAATAGTATCCTGAGATGAGAGATCTTGAAGAACCCCTGGTAAAAAGCGAAGATGTTCCTAAGGAGGCTGAGGAATGTCCATAAACAGAGGACAGGATTTCCACACCATGAAGTACTCTTGACAAATGATTGACAGAACCCGAGAATCCTGAGTGATCCGAAGCCAAACAGAAAGAGAAAGGCAGAGAAAGAGGAATGTGGCTGGGAAGGGATGGATAGTCACACAGCACCTGGCTTGTCTAGAAAGGAACTGAAACCCCATGAGGAGGCTTTAAGGACTCTGTTTGCCACTCTTCTTACCTTTGGTGGTAGGATGGGATGCCCCTAAAACAAAGGCAGCAGAGCAGTGTAGTTTTCTTGAAATTAAGGCACAGTAGAAAAAAATCCCGGAGTAAAAGCCTGCCACTCACTTTGTGGATAGCTAGAAGCATATGAAACGTGTTTAATTTTTTGTTTCTTTTTTAAGGGAACGTCCTGAGTAGTCGGCTCCAGGATGACCATCAAGAACTGTTGCAGGAACTTCTTACCCAACTATAAATTGAGGTAAAAAATCAACAGTGGTTCACTCTGAATGTCAGAGACAGACGCCTGCAAAGCTTATTCGGACGTACTGCAGCAGAAAAATCCGACAACACAGCCAGGCGAGCCTCTGGGTTGATAGTGACTTCAGGAGAAACACCTGGCAGAGGCCGGACAGCAGAAGATTCTGGCAATACCTTTTTCACCTTCTTCCCTAATGGCTGACACGTGGGGTGGGAGATTCTTTCCATAGTATCTTTAGGGAGTAGCTTAAGACACTGGTTCTTAAGATAAGATAAAAGGAAAGGGAAGAAAGTTTACTGTGAAGGGTTTTTGGAACTAATGCCTGACAAATAGAACAAGACATAATGGTCATGAGAAGCACCTAAGAAAAATACACTTATCGTGGTGATGTCTCTGGGGAATCTGTCTCCCATGCTAGCATTTACCCTTCCTGGATGACATTAACCTCTAGGAACACAAAAAACAAGAAAAAAAAATCCACAATGGGGCACTTATCTTGTAAAAACAGCAAATAGATGTAGGAAGTCAGTGGAGAACAAAAATGCATTCAACTGGCAGAAGACTGACGCAGGTAAACAGACCAGCAGTGTAAAAGATACATTCAGACTAGTGGTAAAGATGTTCTGTTTTTGGTAAGCCTGAATATCACTTTTACACCCTACTTTACCCAGGGGGCATAGGGTGACGTTCAGCTTATCTTTTAAATTCAGAAGTCTTTGGAAGACTGGCTGGATTTCTGGCTTCTGCGACAGGGAAATCCCCCTTGTAGTTAAGAATACTGCAGCAGTGAATGTAAGGATATGTATCTGTATAGTTTCTCTTACTTTCTATTTGAATTTCTGACTTAAATTCATTGTCAGTCATATTCTGTGTTCACATCTATGCAAAAGTCTATGTTGAGTTCCCATCATGTAATGTTTTTCTTTCTTCTAGAATGCAGATTGCCAAAAGTTGATTCATCTTATCCATCCCCAGGAGGTCCTAATCTTCTAATGGTTGACTGTCACCATTCTAGTGTATAAAGCCAAACTCCGGTTTACACACAGACCCAATCCATTGTTCTACAGAAGGTTTACTCCTCACACACACCTCTATACTTTCTTTTTTTTTTGTTAAATAATATGATAAACTAAGCTCTTTTCTCCATTTTCTTCTTGTTCGGCTTCCCCCAAAGCTCCATAACTTAATGTTTACACTTTGGGTGCTGCGGTAGCATTGTTGCCTCACAGTAAGACGCTGACTGGTTCGACTCTCAGCTAGAGCGTCTTCTGCGTGGAGACATGCGTGAATGGGCGTACCTTCGTTGAAGGTTGTGCGTTGGGGCTGGCAACTCGGCACATACAAATCAACTGCCAATCATTAGCTGATCGGAGTTCCGCTGTGGCGACCCCTAACCGGGAAAAGCCAAAGGACACAACAACGTCTATCCTGTTTGTTTACCTACCTCATTTCTGGGGCCTCAAATAAGTGACACACGTTGAAGCATTTTTACCACATTGCACCCCAAATCCTGCTTCACTGAGTGCAGGGTGAGCAAAAAAAATGCATTCACCAAGAGTAAATGCAACAAACATCAACACTTCTGTTTTCCAAAAAAAGAAAAACTCCTTTATAAGACACTTGCAGTGAGAGGAATCCATATTCCCTTCAGCAGAGGGAGATCCCATCGTATTTACTTTGCAGGATGTGTTTTCTCAGAACAGGTAATGCCTGCATCTGCAACTCCGCATTGAGATCACACATCTATGACCAGACTTTCAGCTGTGGTATTTTAATATTAAATGCACATTTTTAGAAATACATTGCCATCATTCATTAGAAAAAAAAATGCCAGATGCATACACTGCTCTTGGCTAGTTTCACTGTAAAAGCATGTTTGCAACCCTTACTAAGAAAAAAATTACTTGTTTTTACATATCTTGTATGTAATGTACTAATACAACAATGATTAATTTAAAGCAATGCCTGCTACTAGTTTTATATGCAGGAACATGCTCAGATTAATGTGAAAGCCTGTGCAAGAATATAGAAATGCAAGCGGAGTGCCTCTCCTAAAAGTAGAAAGTCTTTTTTTTTTTTTTGGAAGCATCTTCCCCATGTCATCTTCCCTATGTCATAAGTGATAATTAATAATCATATATTTATATAAATGAAAACAAACCATACTGGCATAATCTTAGTTGCAAGCCTTTTACATCACAAACCATACTGACAAAATTTTAGTTGCAAACATAATACGTCACTTATTCAGTCATTGTCAGTCAAACATTACATAAGTCATTCATATTCTGCCTTCTTTTAAACCTCATTCCTCCCCTGTATGAATTGCTCCTACATTTCCCTTTTTCCTATGTAATTTGCTCCTACCTTTTTCTAAAGATCCCATTTCCAGTTGTTTTATCTCTGTTACTGTTTTTCATTACTTCCAGTACAGTTGATTTAGACTTTGATTTCCATTTTCTAGTAATTGCTCTTTGGGCAGCCACTGTAATTAGACTCAGCAAGGCCTTACTATGTCTAGGCAATTCTGATTCTGTGTCGTAGCTCAGAAAAATAATTTCCCTGGTTACACCAATTTGCTCACCCACCAGGTAATCTTGTCTGTCAACTCATTACACTCCCAGAAAATATGTTCTCAGTTACCTCTTTCTTCCTTGTCACACCTCCAGCATTTGACATCTACCTGAGGAAAAATTCTCTGGAGTCTACTTGGGATATAAAAATATCAATGTAAACATTTCCAAGCAAAAATCCCAAATCTTCTAGATTTTGTTGTATATTTGGGAGGCAAACATATATCCCCCATTGTTTCTTTGTGAATTGCTTATCCAGTCTCTCTTCCCAATTCTTTCTAACCTCCCCTGATCGATTCTTATAGTTATCATGCAATATTTTATATCTTCTAATAATGCCTTTTTTAACAGCAGCTCTGTTCTAGATTCTACTAAAAACTCTACCATTGCTGACCTTTCATTTAGGACCCCCCCCCCATTTCTTTTTCTTTGCCTATACTCTATCAATCCGTGATAGGGAAGACGGCCTCTGTCCTGCAGTCCAAATACATTCTTGGCATCTTCCCATTCTATTACCTTTCCCTCTCTAGTTGTTTGCTCCCAATACCTTGGTTTCTTTGCTAGTTTCCCCCAATAAATTCCAACCCCCTTGCCTATTGTCTGTATTCCCAATTGCAGTCACCCCTATTGGCCAAATCTCCTTTCTCCATTCTTGTGTTGGCTTAGTTCTTAGAACACTTGTTGCTATATTATGCATATAATATTCTGTATGATTATTGTTCTCCTTAAAGGTCTGCATCCAAAATCCCAATCTCTCCTTGTTTCTTCATCCCCCTCCCCCCGTTTCATCATCATCACTTTCCACTTTGAATTATAGGTTTTTGTTTGTACTGTGTATAGGAACCTTAACTGTGAAGCTCTGAAATATCCTTTTAAGTCAGGTAATCTCATCTGCCTTGTTCTATTCGAAGAATCAACTTACCCCACTTGACTCTTGTCTTTCTAGATAAAATCCTTCAGCTCTTTATTTATTGCTATCCCCAGCTTCTCGTCTGGTTGATAAAAATATGCCTGACCTGTGTATAAGTAAAGGGACTAAAAACATTTTAACTGCTTTTATCTTACTATCCATATCCATGTAACAGGGCTTCCAACTTTTCAGTTTTTTCTATCTTTTTAGTCTCTTCCCATATAGCCTTAGCTGCCGCACAGGAATTGTTTTTAATCTATACTTCTAAATTCTTCATTTTGTCATATCCCCATAAAAATGGATATTGCCGAACCAATTAGCATGTGTGGGTACATAATTTGCCACTATTGCCTTTGATTTAGCTTCATTAACTTTGCATTTTGAAAAGGTATGAAACTGTATGTGTTCCACAACACTGTAATGTCCTTTTCTGGTTTTATGAGGTATAAAATAATACCATCTGCAAATAGAGCCAGCTTTTCTTGACTACCATACCAATTATATCCTTGAATTTCTGAGTCCCTTATTTTCTTTGCCAGTGGTTCTAAATGTAATGAAAGTAAAAAAGGGGAAAGAGGACACCCCTACCTAGTTCCTCTACTCAAGCAGAAATTGTCAGAGAGGAACTCACACTTTAATTTTCACCTCGGATCTCTCATATATTCTGCTAATCAACCATATAATTTTATCAGGGAATGCAAATCCTACCATTGCCCTGCTCTTAAAGTCCCAGCTTACTCTTGTCAAACTCTTCTGCATCAAGACCCACCAACAACAGTGGTATTTTCTTACATTCTGCTTCTCTCTGGATCATCAATGTTCTGTTAATGTTGTTAAATGTTTGCCTCCCCTCCACAATGCCAAGTTCATCCTTGTCTATCAATTTTGGCATCATTTATGCCATTCTTTTAGCCATTATAGACATAAACACTTTATAATCATGGTTTAGTATTGAAATGGGCCTTTATGAAGCTAGATCTGATTGATCTTTACCCCCTAGAGGTATTACAGCTACCACTGCTTTCTGTCAGGACGCTGGTACTTCTCCTCCTCTTAAAATACTGTTAAAACCTTCCAGATATGTTTCAGTTTTTTTTCCCTCCTAGCTTCCAGACGTCCACAGAAATACCACCTATTCCTGGGGACTTTCCTGTAACTTGATTATATACATCACCATTTTTATTTCCTCTCCTCCTATCCTAACTGTTAGTGGTTTGAGCCTCGTCTACCTCTAGCCTTGACATATTTAATTCTTTCATAAACATTCCCATTTGTACCTTTTCTTGATTTCCATATTTATCTGCTTCATATAGATTTTCATAGACTTTCTGAAATATTTCTCATACTTCTACAGGATCTCTTGTTATCTTCTTGTTATAAGCTCCCTAAGCTTGGTGACAGCGTTTTCTACTTTTTGTTGTCTGATTCGTTGTGCTAAAAGTTTTTCTGCTCTGGAGTTATCAAAAAAAAAAAAAAAAGTTGCTTAACAGCAGTCTTTCTAAACTCGTGCATGTTATCGAGATAATCCTTTATTTTCTGTTTGGCATTCTGCAGTTGCTCCTCTTCTTGTTTTTTGAGATTCCCCCTATTATGCAATACTTTAATGCTTCTTAACCATATCTCTTTTTTTTTATTTCCACCCTGTTTTTAACTCCACTTTAATTTTATCCTACTTTCTAGCTATATTTTCAGAAGAAATTTATATCTTCTGTAGTAGCTCCTGAATAATTTTCGCTGCCCATTCCTTAAATTCCTCTCTTCAACACATAGGTGGGAAAAGTGCCAGTGTCTGTAGTTGTTGGGTGCATAACAAGACCTTCAATTAAATGCACATGTTCATGTAAAAAGTAAAGTCCGTGTAGCCTAGCACAGTTATTGTAGCTTGGGGAATAGTATATAAATGCACTCCAAAGTCCTAGTACTAAATTCACATCTTCCATGCCAAATATGTTCATAAATTTCTTCAAATATCTACCCTCCTTTGTTATATTTTCCCTTCTGGGGCCCCCCAGACTTATCTTCACAGTTGGAAATCAAATTCCACTCTGTGCCTATAACTAATATTCCTTGCTGAAAGCTGATTATCTCTCCCAGCATTTTCTTAAGCTCCATTATAGCAACTTAATTTGGAATATAAGTACATGACGGTGTAGTCCTTCTCCCTTGCCAGTAGCCCCTTAGTTCTACAAATCTACCATTATTGTCTTTTTTATCATCTTCTGTCAGTATTGGAGGTTCTCCTGCAATTAAAATAAGTACTCCTCTTTTCGTTTGTCCCACGTATTCTGCTGAATAACAATCTTGAAAACCTTCCTTTATCAAATTCAGATGTTCACTTCTTTCAAAGTGTGTCTCCTGTAGCATAACTATTTGCACTGTTCATTGTTAGTATAGTTCACTTCTTCTTCCGGCTTTTTCCCGGCTAGGGGTCGCCACAGAGGATCACCTGTCCGCTCATGATTGGCAGTGGAGTTTTACGGTGCCGAGGTGCTATCCCGGCGCCCAGCCTTCCACAGAAGGCACACACACTCAAACTTAGGGCCAATTTGGAGTGTCCAATCCACCTACAGCATGTCTTTGGGATGTGGGAGGAAACCGGAGCACCAGGAGGAAACCCATGCAACCACAGGGAGGACATGCCGACTCCACACAGAAGGCACCCCAGTAGAGAATTGAACTGGAGAACCTCTTGCTGTGAGACTGCAACGCTAACGGCTGCACCACTGTGGCCGCCCATATTTATAGTATAGTTCACTATCTTTCTTTTTTGTATTTATCTGTGTGACCATTGACATTTAAAGACATTACAGAAGTCATCATTGTACTGAAAAGTTATTCCCACCTTTTATGTATTACTGCTTTTTTGTTAAATGTCTAGTTCCAGCTTTTGTGTTGCATGCATACACTGTTTGGCAGGTTGATCTTTTATACAGTTTCTTGTCATATCCATTTGAGCCTATGTTACATTTTACAAAACTTTTGTTTTATTGAAAGCCCTGAAAAAAACACATCCCCAGTACGCCCTGAAAAAAACACATCCCCAATACGCCAAAAAAACTATGTGCATCTTCAGATATTGAAGTTTTACCCTCCTAATAGGAATAAATGTTCCAAACTGACAGCCATACTCGTAGACTTGTTAACCTAAAAAAAGACGTATGGTGCAGCATGTGCTTCAACTAGGAGCTGTCTAGTTTTGTCTTATCTTTAAAACTCTCCCAGCTGAGTAAACACTTATGCTTTCAGAGAAACATTATCTCCTAGCCATTTCTCTATCAGATTGTCTTCTGGAGACATAAGGACCAGATACAGAATTGCTACTAAGCATACATTTACCTGATAGAAACAATCCTTAATAATACCCCATATTTTTCATTTACTTGCTTTCTCTTAAAACTTGTTACTAGAACAAACTAAGGGCTCTTAATCCAGTCATTCCCCTATGCAAGAATGACAAAAAGCACACTAATTTTTCTTTTGTCATACTCTTTTAATGAGTATTTTTATTCTCTCTCTCTTTTTTTTTATACAATATTGTGCCTACATTTCTTAGAACCGAACAAGGAGAGAGTGAGAAGGGAGAAAAAAAAGGAGCAACTCTTTACATTAGTAACCCCAATTACACTTGAAAATAACTGAAAAAATATTTTTTAGTATGCAAAGAAAATCATGCACAATAAAAATAGTACCATTAAGAAACAATTGTTTTACTTAGTTTACTTTCTCCTTCCTCTTCCCCTCTCCTAAGTATTTTAGAACATTAATGACATGAGGTAGGGGGGCGGCCACGGTGGTGCAGCGGTTAGCGTTGCCGCCTCACAGCAAGAGGTTCTCTGGTTCGATCCTCGGCTGGGGTGCCTTTTGTGCAGAGTCTGCATGTCCTCCCTTTGGTCGCGTGGGTTTCCTCGGGGTGCTGCGGTTTCCTCCCACATCCCAAAGGCATGCTGTAGGTGGATTGGACACTCTAAATTGGCCCTAGATGTGAGTGTGTGTGTGTGTGTGTGTGTGTGTGTGTGTGTGTGTGTGTGCCTTCTCTGGAAGGTTGGGCACTGGGCTGGCAACTCGACACCATAAAACTCCACTGCCAATCATGAGCGGACAGGTGATCTGCTGTGGCGACCCCTAACCGGGAAAAATCCGAAAGAAGAAGAATGACATGAGGTAGGGCATGTGCTTTAGAGTCCTCTGCAAGTTTAAAAAAGTCCAAAAGAGTCCAATATTTCCAGATTTTCTTGCTCTGTCATGTTTCACAAATATAATTGTGTCGTAATCCCACATTTGTCAATTTCCAAGTTAGTTTTTATTTCTTTTCATATCCATCTCCCAAATCCTGTCTCTAGTAGACTGTTGTGCTTTTTTCCCCTTCTCTTGAGCATTTTCTGTTGAAACATTGGAAAAGGTTTCACTGGCACAGTCTTTCTCTGGTATTTATTACCAGAAGAGCAAGAACAGAATCTCCTCCTGTTTCACAACTCACTTTTTGTTGGACAAACTTTTGTATTTCCTCCTTAGTATATACTTCATCAAAAATGGTTTTGTTCCTCCAGGGAAGAGTATTTTGTAGATATCTAGGTACAGCAGTTTGAATCTCATGCCTGTTTCTTGACCATTTCCTGAATAGTGGAATAAATATACTCCTCTTCTGCCTGGTGTACAATGAGTAATCATTCTCCACAAACACTCTGCTGTCTCCCACTTTTAGTACTTTATCTTTCTGCCACAGTTTTGTTAGAATCAACTGCTTCTGCTGGTAGGATTACATCTCTACTATTAAAGGTCTAGGTTGCTTTGTCATAGTCCAATTTGGAGCATACACGTGATGTGTGCTTTTAAGTAACTCTTGTTTGGAATACATGTACAGTTGCTTATTTATGCTTTCATAAAATTAAAGTAGTATGTTCTTTCCAGCTGCTCTGGTACAACAGAAAATCTCAAGTTTTCCCTGCGTGCTCTGTCCTTTAATTTTATAGTTTTTTAAATATCTCTCTGTGTCACATTCAGCCAGACTTTTCTTCATTTCAATCTCTGATTTTTGCAGTTTTATCACCTCATCTGAGTATCTGTTTAAATCTTCTTTCATTTTTTCCAGCCTTTTGTTTGAGTTGATGTACTCCATCAGTGTTTCATTTATTTTAATCAGGCTGTGGGAGAGCTAGAATTAAGCAGTTATTCAATGTGCAACCATCTTGAAAGTCATAGAAGAAGAAAGTCTTAGGCTTCCAAGCTTGCTGCAGTGGTTACTGAGTATTTGCATGTGGTGTTATCCTTCTTCTGTAGTGTGAGGAGAGATGGATGGTGTGATCAAAAATTGACCTCTTCACTTGCTGTTGAGAGTTGTGACTGATGGGGAAGGTAAAACACTACTACCACTGCTGAGTACAGAATTTCTTGATAACTGTATGTGGAATGATTGTTGTGTCTCCAGGGAACAGCCATAGGGAGTGTTATGTTGTCATGTATTGGTTAAAAAAGAAACAACAAAAAAATGTTTATTAAATTATCACTTATGAAATAGGCAATAATATACTTAGATAAATGAAAACAAACCATATTGACATAATGCCAGCTACAAGCATTTTACATCACAAGCTATATTGACATATTTGCAAACATTATACATCACATATAATCTACCCAGTCCTTGTCAGTTAAACATTATATAACTTATTCAAGTCCTGCCTTCTTTTAAACCTCGTTCCTCTCCTGTTTTGTATTGTTCCCACAATTCCCATTTTTCCCCTATGCAATTTGCTCTTACCCTTTTTTAAATATCCCACTTCCAGTTATTTTATCTCCATTACTGTATTCATTACTTATCTACCGCGGTAGTGGTGCTGCGGTAGCATTGTCGCCTCACAAGACGTTGTTGCATTCGATTCTCAGCTAGAGCGTCTTCTGTGTGGAGGCATGCATGAATGGGCGTGCTTTTGTTAAAGGTTGTGCGTCAGGGCTGGTAACTCTGTACGTAAAAATCCACTACCAAATATTAGCGGACCGGAGTTCCGCTGTGGCGACCCCTAACCCCATAAGCCGAAAGACACAACAACAGCGACAACTATATTCACTACTTATAGTACAGTTGGTTTAGACTTTGATTTCCATTTTCTAGTAATTGCTTTTTTGGTAGGCACCATAATTTGACTCAGCAAGGCCTTACTTATGTCTAGGTAATGGCTCAGAAAAATAATTTCCAGGTTTACACCAATATGCTCACCTTGTATCTCTTGACAGAGTAGTCTGCAGGGAATCTTTAAAGTCTGCCAACTCATTACATTCCCAGATGCATCTTTCTTCCCCATCACACCTCCAACATTTGCTGTGTACTCGGAAAAAATCTCTCAAGTCTACTTGGGGTATGAAAATATCTATGTAAATGTTTCCAAGCAAAAATCCTAAATCTTCTAGATTTTCTATCTCCCCATTGTTTTTGTGAATTGCTTATCCAACCTCTCTTCGTATTCCTTTCTAACCTAATCTGATTCTTATAGTTGTCATGTATTATTTTTATATACTGTACTAATTATTCCCTTTTTAACAACAGATTCTGTTCTAAATTCTACTTAAAAACTCTAGCAGTGCTGGGCTTTTGTTTAAGACCGCCCCTATTTCTTCCTCTTTGCCTATACTCTATCAATCCTTGATAGGGAAGGCAATCTTTAACCTGCAGGCCAAATACATTTTTGGCGTCTTCCCATTCATGTTGTTGCATCCTGTGGTCTGGTATGAGATGATCCATCCTCTTGAACCATTAGGATTCAAGCTGCGGTTCAGTCAACTCTGCATCTAAGCCTTTCTCAGGCTGCTAACCCCTCCCTTTTACCCACAATGATCTGCTAGCTAGTGTTCTCTGCTGTTCTTTTTTGCCACTTTTATACAGCTAGCATCAGACATAAAACTACCCCATGCTACTTTACTTTTAAAGCAATATTTTTGAGAAAAATCATTGCATAATAAAGGATTTTCGACTGGGAGCAGACTGTCTACCCTGCTTGGGTTACTTCTAAATACCTACTAGTGTTAATTCTGTATAATAAGTTTTTATTTTTTTAGTGTGTTTGTTTGCCACCTCTACCATTTTCTGATTTTTTTTTCTGCTTTTTAATATAATAGACATACAGGAATTGAAAAACTTCCACACAGACGTCTCTTACACTGCTTTGTTTTGGACCCACTATACTGGTGTAATGGGATGTTTGTGACAGGGTATACCATGGAGATTATTTGTTTCTTACTTTGTAATATTTACAGTTAATTTCCGCTTCCTTAGGTCAAGCCAATCTGATTTTTTGTTCCTTCCTAAGACAGACAAACATGTTTACCTTGGGGAAAGAACATTTCAAATAAATATTTGGTATTTGTTCTTTGTGTATTAAAGAATCTGGAGGAGGAAGAGTAAGTTAATTTTGCAAGAAGGATTATTCCTTATTCTTGACCATGTTTAGAAGGAAGGCTTCAGTTGTCAGAGGCGGGGGACTGGCCAGTGATATATCCAA
This sequence comes from Protopterus annectens, assembly GCF_019279795.1. NCBI lineage: Eukaryota > Metazoa > Chordata > Ceratodontiformes > Protopteridae > Protopterus > Protopterus annectens. The sequence goes on along the minus strand of NC_056739.1, from coordinate 1,703,211,354 downwards.
GGGTGCCAGTTCCATTGTGATCAGCATATTTCTGTCTGATAAATCCCATGTGGTGACTAATAGACTGAACTGTTTGAAACAGATGTAAAAATTGGGGCAACAGTCTTTGGTGATAGAAATTGCCTGAAAAAACTGGGAATCCTTTTATAGTGGATAAGAGAGGTCACTTTTAAGGTTCAGTTTTAATTCATATAAATGCAAACATCTGTAATTTGGTTATACCAACCTATAAGTAATTTGCTAGTTTAATGCACAGCTAGAAATATGGAATCCTGAAAGGACCTAGGAAAGAAAATGACACTGGAAGACATATGGGAGGAAGAAACATGCTGGCCCCTCGACCATCCAATGCAAGTAGAGCTAACGGGGAACGGTCTGTGAAGTGGTGGTTTACATTAATTTTTTTTTAGATTCCAGGAATAGATGGGGAGATTATAACAAATCTCTTAAGTTTCCCTAATATTTGCTCAAAAATTTTTATCTCCCCTCTTAAAACTTGACTTGCTGATAAAAGATGATATAGTATACCCAGATAATAACAATCATCACAGTTTGACTTTTACTTCATGAGTTTATTTTTTAAGTCTGTCAACTTTCTAAGTCAGTAATGTTAATATTTAAGTGTCTTTTGTCCATGATTATTTTGTCTTTGTACGTGATTCTGTGGACATGTAGAGAACTGTGGATTATAGTCCTGGACTTTCACATATGGGCGAGACGGCACCCAGAATACTGGTACAGTTCTGGAGACCTTAAAAGAAAAATCACATGAAATAAGTGAAAAGTATCTGAAGGAAGGACACCATGTTCATCGGGTGGGTTGAAAGAAGCAGATAAGAGCTATGCTTTGCTGAACTTCTATTCACTAAACATTAAGAAAGAGAATGTTATATAAGATATGGGTATATATCATGATATACTGAAAAAGTGAAAGATTAGAACTGTGACAAGAGAACACAGGACGGGCCATCAGATAAAGCTGTTGAGTACTCCCTTCAAGCAGGCTATTTGAAGTTTTTTTTTTTTTGCTTGGAGAAGGAGTTGTAGCCCTTCAGACTGCCTAAGTGGGTGGTAGATTGTGAATCAACTGAGACCTCCTAGGAGGCCACAGGACATTTTGAATGGGTTGAGAAACCCAAGTGGGAAGATGCAGCAGCTTCATGTTAGGTGTACCCAAATGGGCATACTAGCTAGATAAATTATTTCCTTCATTTAATATAGTGCAGTGTTTTCATTTGCTCAGAATAGCACTTTCATATTTTTTGACATACATATTGTACTAATGGGCATATTTGTATTTTAACAAATTATTGCACTCTTAAGTGGCCATTTTACATAAGAATACCTCTTCTTTCTGTGTGGCTGCATTCTAACCCGAATAGTAGTTTTGAAATTATGAAGCCTATGCAGTGTTGTACACTCTGAGAAACCATCAGAAAAAGTTGTGCTTTAAGTTAAGTAGAAATTGGAAAAACATTTTGTTTTTAACTAGATGTAATAATAGTTTAATCGATGGTGATTGGGATTTTCTTTCAAAACCAAGAGATAATATCAAACAGTTTTGCTGAAATTAAAGACAGTCTTTATCAAGCCTGTATGAGAGAGAATCCTTTAGTGAAGTTGTAATTGTGCAATTACCCTGAATGGATAAAATGGTGGGATAACAAAGTGCTTTTGTTATATTCTGCAACGTGATGATGTCCGCATGAATTTGTATGTATAAGCAGTTTAAGTGAATGAGACTTTGCACATGAGGAGAGAGGCAAGAAACTTTGTAGGGTTTTAATAAAATATTTGTGGGGTTTGAATAGGCCACATTTTTATCTACGATTGTACACAAGTATGTTTTCACTTAGGCACTTAACACTGCATTTCTGAATGAAAATGTAGCTGCCTTTTCCAGGTTTAATATTTGTTTGCAGTACCTGAATCAAATGGCTGGGAAAGGATTACATGGTGCTAAAGGCTAAATGCTAAAAATATAACTGTTTACAAGATTAACCACTTGTCTTGCACTGTGAATCTTGATCCTTTTTGTTTCATTGCTTGGTATCAGTGCTGCTCAGTTTAGGGTTACAGGGGAGATGGAACCTATCCTGGCCTTTATTGTGTGCAGCTGATCATGAATAGCATACCATTCTGTCAAAGGGCATTCGCTCAAATCTACCAATGCCATACGTGGCATGCACACCTACAATCATTTTACCAGTTTACCCTCAGCATGCATTTGGGGTTTGAGGATACAAGGGCACCTAGCAAACTCTACACAGGAGGCACCACAGCTGTGATGCCAAACCATGTGTGAAACAGCGGTGCTAATGTCTACCACTGTGCTACAGGCCTGTTCTGTTAACCAGAAATATCCATTTCTGCTACGGTTAGTTAAGCAGCTTTGGTTATTCATGTAACTTTTCCAGGCTTCCTGTAGTCCAAAGTTTCTTTGCAATTTCTTTTAGTTAAACCATTAGAAATGACTACATTTGAATGCAAAACAAATTTGATTTGTTTGACTTAAGGAATTCAGAATAAAGTGATTTTGTTTGAAAGAAAATTGCATTGCGAAACAGAAAAATGATAATTGAAATGGACATGAACACCACTCATTTTGTGTAGAAGGAAAGCTGTTTTTGATACTGTGCTCACAAACTAGGAGATTAGATGGTGCTGGAATAAACCTTTACAAGTCATTTCTGTGAATTCAGACCAAATAAAGTACTAGTATTGGATCCATTTGCTCAGAGGTATTGCAATTAACCAGTGTTTTCAGGTCACCATAATGTTTTTAGCATTGGTATGAACTCTTGAATTAACTAGTATGTACCTTTTCTTTTTTAGCATATCAGTGCTTATAATACACGCCTGTTTAAATCTGTGAATAGTGATGGGAAATGCTGTTATGAAGTTCGTCTGGCCTCTGCCTGTACAGAAGGTAAGAGCAAGTTTGTGTAGTCTCTTGTTTGCTTCTGTCAAAAGTGAAATTTGATTTTGGAGGGTCTCTGCATGAGTGATAGTCCCAGCTCAGCACAAGCTTCTAAATACCTAACTCCTTCTTTTGAGGGGTATTATGTCTTTCGCATGTCCTCAAGACATGGTAAAATGGGCCTTTCTGGAAGGAACTGTCCTACCCTCATAAGTTCTCTTCTTGCTGCTCAAGCACTTTTGATATTAATTTAACAAGCAGTGTAGTAAAATTTCCCATATCTGATGAGTAAGAAACTTAGAACTTTCAATTGTTCTGTGGTTTCCATGTCATCAGCCAACACCTTTCTTGCTTGAAGAATATGAAGATTTGGATCCAGAAATTCTTTATTCTTTGCTGGGAGAAGAATAGTCATTAAATCTGAAAAGGTACAGTTAGCTATGTTTCTGAATCTTGAACAGAAGTTTCACCAGCAGCAATTAGAAAGATGTTCAGGAAGTATTGTGAGTGGAGAGTGAACTTGCCAAATATTATAAATTGAGGAGTTCCTTGATTCAATAATAAGAAACATATGAAATGTGATAATAAAAGGAACACGTTAAGAAAAGCATAATCAACCTTATCAAAAGCTGTAGATTTATACAGAGAGCTGAAATTACAAGTGTACAGTTAAAAGAACAAATTGTAGAAATTAAAGTACTCAAGAAAAAAACATAATTTGAACAAAAAAAGGTGAATATGTGATGTAAAGTGAGAATGTGTTGCAATAAAAATGGAGATGAAAGAGTAAAGAATTGCCCACGAAGCGTGGTGACATGAAAATTCAAGCCTTATGTACTATTTGTGGTTGTAAGCGAGGGACAAATGTTTCCGGTTTTATCAGTTTTGTTGATGTGCTGGAATCATTTTATAAAATTGTATAAAAGGGATAATTGATATGTTCAAAATCTACATGTTAAATAGAAATTACAGAAATGAAAAAGCATCTGAAAATAACTGAAATCATGAAATAAGGACATGTCAAATTGCTGGCAAGAAATACAAAGAGATCACAGGAAATATTGAATTGAACCTGCACAGAATGCAAAGTAGGTCTGAAATATTTCTGAAGCATTGGGGCTAAAAGGCACAGAAAAAAATGTGTGCATATTGTCAGCATATTTAGGGTACTAATCAAAGTCACTGGTTCAAAAAACACTGATAATGTGAATAATAGTTATGCAACATTTTTCTTCAAATAATGACTTGCTTAAAGCATTTCAACCAATATTGTTTTCACTAGTAAAGAATGTGGTAAAGTACAGTGAATTTCTGGTGCAAATGCAGAGTGCATTTATTTTTGTGCAGTCGCATTCAGGGTGAGTTACATAGTTGCAGAAACATCTTGAATACTGCATAGAACTATAGCAATGATACCTTTACAGTCTTGTTGATTCATTGGCAGTATTTGCAAGTTTGTCAAGAGATTATCACATAAAAAAATAAATCTTGCTGCTCTGCCAGTAATTGAAACTGCAAGAGATGTACACGTAGTTTTCAAGATTGTGCAGAACAGGAACTGAAACAATTGGGAAGTGAATTAGCCAAAATAATGGGTAAGCAGTACTGTTACTGTTGCAAACAAGATAAAATCCACTTGTGTATTGTTCTACACATCTGAATAAAGTAATCCATTAATAAAATAGTCTGAACAATGCCACATACAAAATTATTTTAAGTGTTAAATGAAGCTTAGGCAGTTTTGCAGATAGCTACATGATGGAAGCCCAAGATTATGCACATTTAATATCCATTTTACACATTCCACTCTTAGTTTTGCATTTGCTGTTTACTTAATTTGAAGTTATGGTATATGTGGAATATGGTATATGTTTATCAGCTGTATTGTTTTTTCATGCTCTTTCCTGTGACTGAACATATACTAACTGATCATCTTTTTTTATTTTTACAAGACTTTCCAAGGTTTAGTTTTACTTGTAATAGCTCTCTGAAATTTCATTGGTGCAGATGAAACACCAAACCAAAGGCTAAAGAACCTGTACCATTCTAATAGAGTATCAATACACACAACTTAGAGCTGAATTCATCCTGCTTCATCTGCCAGAATCAGATAATTTTATCACTATATACACAAGAGTGAATAAGGTCAAGAAAATACATTATATTTTAATGGCAAAAAAGACTGATGAAAAAAATGAACTGTATATACTGTAGACTCATACATATATATATGTATGTATATATATATATATATATATATATATATATATATATATATATATATATATTATATATCTGTGTGTGTATGTATATCTGTGTGTGTGCATGTATGCATCTGTGTATGTATCTGTGTGTGTATGTATCTGTGTGTGTATGTATCTGTGTGTCTGTATGTATCTGTGTATGTACCTGTGTGTCTTTGTGTGTACCTGTGTGTGTATGTACCTGTGTGTACCTGTGTGTGTATGTACCTGTGTGTACCTGTGTGTGTATGTACCTGTGTGTCTGTGTGTGTATGTACCTGTGTGTCTGTGTGTGTATGTACCTGTGTGTGTGTGTGTGTGTATGTACCTGTGTGTGTCTGTGTGTGTATGTACCTGTGTGTGTGTGTGTATGTATCTGTGTGTGTGTGTGTATGTATCTGTGTGTGTGTGTGTATGTATCTGTGTGTGTGTGTGTATGTATCTGTGTGTGTGTGTGTGTATGTATCTGTGTGTGTATGTATCTGTGTGTGTATGTATCTGTGTGTGTATGTATCTGTGTGTGTATGCGTCTGTGTGTATGCGTCTGTGTGTGTATGCGTCTGTGTGTGTGTGTGTATGCGTCTGTGTGTGTATGCGTCTGTGTGTGTGTGTGTGTATGCGTCTGTGTGTGTGTATGCGTCTGTGTGTGTGCGTCTGTGTGTGTGTGTGTGTGTGTCTGTGTGTGTGTGCGTCTGTGTGTGTGTGTGTGTGTGTGTGTAGATGCGTCTGTGTGTGTGTAGATGCGTCTGTGTGTGTGTGTAGATGCGTCTGTGTGTGTGTGCGTCTGTGTGTGCGCATCTGTGTGTCGCAGCGTCTGTGTGTCGTCTGTGTGTCGTCTGTGTGTGCGTCTGTGTGTCTGTGTGTGTCTGTGTGTGTGCGTCTGTGTGTCTGTGTGTCTGTGTGTGTGCGTCTGTGTGTCTGTGTGTGTGCGTCTGTGTGTGTGTGTGTGCGTCTGTGTGTCTGTGTGTGTGCGTCTGTGTGTCTGTGTGTGTGTGCGTCTGTGTCTGTGTGCGTCTGTGTGTAGCGTGTGTGTGTGTGCGTCTGTGTGTGTGTGTGCGTCTGTGTGTGTCTGTGTGTGTGTGCGTCTGTGTGTGTGTGTGCGTCTGTGTGTGTGTGTGCGTCTGTGTGTGTGTGTGTGTGCGTCTGTGTGTGTGTGTGTGCGTCTGTGTGTGTGTGTGTGTGTGTGTGTGTGTGTGTGCGTCTGTGTGTGTGCGTGTGTGTGTGTGTGTGCGTCTGTGTGTGTGTGTGTCTGCGTCTGTGTCTGCGTGTGCGTCTGCGTCTGTGTGTGTGTGCGTCTGCGTCTGTGTGCGTCTGTGTGTGTGCGTCTGTGTCTGTGCGTCTGTGTCTGTGTGTGTGTGTGGTCGTCTGTGTGTGTGCGTCTGTGTGTGTGTGTGTGTGTGTGTGTGTG